>NC_080448.1:3664243-3761743 GCF_028018845.1 Melospiza georgiana
AGGAACTACAGAGGACCTGTCAGCACTCTGCAGAATGGATCAGCTCTCTGAGGAGCCATTCAGCACTCTGAGAAGCTCCTGCTGATTAAAATAGAATATCTAAAAATTGGAAACAGCTTTGGAAACCCAGCCCAAAGATGAGTTGACAGGAATGGAGAGTGGGATCATGAGCCAAGGCAATAGGAAAGGAGGATGGTGAGAATAATGTGGGAGATCCCACACCACTGCAGACCTGCCAGGTAATACTGGAGGCTTCTGCAGGCAAAACAGGTCCTGAAAGGACTCAAATGACATGAGGAGTCCTGGGTCCCTTTTGCAGTAGATAATTGCAGTTATTTATTTGCAGTCTGCAATTGGGAAGGGGCATCTGCTGTTCTCTCATCCTACTCAGCTTTTGGTGATGAGATGCAGCTTTTTACCATGGCCAGCCAGCAAAGAGAAACAGGACCATGCTTGATCTTTTGGTTAACCTTGTTAGTGCCAGCTGGACTCTTGCTCTGGCCCCCAACACCTGGCTCAAGCCTTTGCCATGACTGACTCCACAAGCTGAGGGTAGCTTGAGCTGTTGTGTTCCCCCTCCAGGAAAAGACATGCTGCCATCACACAACAGCAAATACAACTGAAAGCACAAAGCATGCATTCAACTACACGGATTAATTCCTTAAATTGAAAATAAAGGATAAATAATGAAACATAAAGAGCTAGATACAAAGAATAGATTTTTACATTGCTAAGAAAAGAGAAAAAGACCTCCCCAGATAACTCAAGGTACATAAATGTGACTGTCTACTTAAAAAGTAGCTCAGATGAGTCAGGCAAATTGGTGACACAAGAAGGCAACCAGCTCAGTTCCCTGTTTCCTGCAGAGACACCAGCAGCACACCCCTGACTGCACACACTCATTCCTGTCTCCACACACTTCCTGCAGCTCAAGGACTTTGGAGCCAGAGGCTTCTGTCATCTAAAGCTGGGCATGGATCTTTTCCCAATGAATTTGAAAATAGGATGGAGATAATATTTATTCCCTAAACTGAAGAACAAATCAACATCTTTCCAGCCCATAAGTTTCAAAATAGCAATTTACTGATACCCAAGTGTCATGCTCACCCTTGGCCACAGTGATGGATTTCAGTAAGAGCTGAATTCTTTTATCAGTGTGTTTTTCTCAGCTAATTTAGCACTGATGAGATGGTCCTCAGTGACAACCCTGGCAGCTGCCCCCTCCTCGTGTCAGCAAACCCGGCAGTGTCCTCTCCCTGTCCCCGGCATGTGCCGAGCCCGAGCTGCAGGAGCCGTGCCTGGGGTGGGCAGCCAGTCCTGCCCCAGAGCCCTGGCAAAGCTCAGTCCCTGCTCAGCCCTGTCCTGAGCTCTGCCTGGCCCTGCTGGGAACGGGGCTGGCCCCCAGTGGGCTCCTTCCACGCAGGTCAGGAAGCGTCAGGTGGTGACGGCTGCAAACAGTGACCTACATTGGCAGTCCCCAGAGCCATCTGAGACCCCACCGTTTCTCATTAGCAACAGATTCTTATTTATTTCAGATAGTCACTGGCTTCTGCCAACAGACAGCGCGCTCCTAATTAAAAGCTGACTTCTTTCATAACCTACAAAGTCCTACTTCCACCTCTGCCCCAAGGTGCAGGGAAATGTGAGCTTCTGTGTGTCCTCCATTTAGAGGCAGGCTCCACAGACAAAGCAGAGATGCATTTTGTTTTATTTTTTTTTTTAAAGACAGCATAAAGCAACAAAGTTTGAAGGACATTCAACATTTATGCTGTGTGCCCACTTAATATCACAAGGGACTTTCCATGGGAGCAAAGGTTTTCTTAATAAAGGGTCTCATTGGCCAGCTGGATCAAATCATGTCTACACCGATATCTTGCTTCTGGCAATACCTTAAACCCCCAGTTAGGAGAGCGTAGAGATTGCAGTGGCCTTGAAACTGTAGCATGGTTTATACATGGTGTACACATCTTTGAGGATTTGGAGAAATCTACAAGGGATCTAATGCTTTTCCACCTATTGACATTTACAAAGCAGTTTAAATCATGCATGAGAGGCCTCAGGCACATGTAGTTCACAAAACATAACTCTGTGCTCCCAGGGAATTGGAGCTGACCACGGCTCTTTATTAGAACCGACAGTGAAAGACAGCTGGTGCAGAACCCGAACCTGGGGTGCAATGCAGAGATGACAGACTTAATGCCACTGGATGTATTATGCAGATTACCCAACCCAAGCCTTGCTTGTTAAGTAAGTTTCATGCTTTCCTCACTCCCACTGCCCCTCTTAGGAAATATCCTCCCTGGCTTTATCAAGGGAGCTGTTTCCTAAATTCCTTGATCAATCACCTGCTTTCCAGGACTTCAGACACACCGAGTTGGCTCTGAAGATAAGACAGCGATGCTTAAAGAGTGGAAAACAGTTAAACCTTTGCACCTATTAGCACAGCAGTGCCAGGCACAGAGCAGATGAATACCTTAAAAACTTAACAGCTATTTTGCTGATGAAAGAATAGGAGGGATTTTAAGGAATCCATCATCCCTGACAAGTCACCTTGTAGCTGTGAATTCCCAGTGCAATGTGATTTTTGAATGTATGCTTTTGCTGTGTACATTCAAATGAAGAGCAAAATCCTGAAATCCTTGCCCAAGTTTTGACCAGTTTTTAATTAAGCTCTGAAACTCTCTAGTACAGATTATCTGAGAATCAGCCTTTCTGCCAGGAGAAAGAGATTTTTTTACATTTGATTGTATCTTAAAGCTTGTAAATGGTGCTTAAAACACACCTGTACAGGAGAGCATTCTACATTCTTCATGTACAAGTGTCACTTGTGAAGCCCCTCTTTTGGTGAGCCCTGTTCAAACTGGCATTTTCATGAGTCCTCCTGGACTGAGACACACACCTGGGAGGTTCCATGCAGTACACAGGGAATTTGTTTTGAGATGTGAATTTAAACCACTAACTGATACACTGACAGGTTCCTGGCACTGCATGTTTCAGTGTCCACCCATGTAAAGATTTCATTTGCATACATATATGAAAAAAAATTTTTAAAAAGTCCACTCAGAATTAATACTTACAAGTTTGTGTACAAAATGCATGCAAACATGTACACTCAGATGCAAGTTTTTTTAATATATTACATATGTATGTGATTTTTAAAATACTAATTGAAGGAAAATAAAGGTGTTTTTTTTTAAACTGAGCTTTGCACTGACATATCTGAATTATTACTACTGGTTTTCCCTAGCAGCAAGCTAGGTCACATTAGGCTTGACCTAATAAAAATAAGTTGCTTAATATCACACTTTCAGGGCTGCACAAGTGCTACTGGCAAATTGAAATTACTGATTTTATTTTTTTTTTAACAAAACAGGAAGCAGAAACAGATGTAGAATAGTGACTCTGCTTAAGGGGAATGAAGGAACGGGAATGTTTTTCACAACACCAGTTTGGTTTTCTATTAAATTCCTATTCCAAAAAGCCCCTCCCAAAAGGATGAACATCAGCATAAACAAGCTTAATATAGGGCCCATTTCCAGCCTGCTTTTGTTACTGGCTGTAAAACACATGGCAAGGTGTAAGGGCTGACACCACTGGAGACATAGGAGGCATTTAAGTCTCACATGTAGAATCATGGAGTGACTCCACCTCCACAGAAAGGAGCCTGAGCACACAACAATGCACGTTTCATACGGTTCTAGCACTCGATTCATGGCTGATGGGAGGTTATAATTGACTTCAGTGCTACTGGAGCAGGGCCCTAAAACAGGCAGCTGCACATTGTAGAGGAAGAGAAGTTAAATGTGCTCAGCTGCTTTGTTCCCAGGTTTTGCTAAAATACCTTTGCCATGGATACTGCAGCTTTCTCACCGGAGAGAGGGTGCTCCGGGTCAGCGCCAGGCTCGGCAGCTCCCCGGGGCAGGGCTGCAGCCACAGCTCAGCTCAGCTCGGCCTGCACAGCCCCACAGGGCCACAGAGTCACAGACTCACACAATCACAGCCCCACAGAGCCACAGAGTCACAAATCACAGCCCCACAGACTCACAGTCACAGCCCCACAGACTCTCACAATCACAGCCCCACAGAGCCACAGAGTCACAAATCACAGCCCCACAGACTCACACAATCACAGCCCCACAGGGCCACAGAGTCACAAATCACAGCCCCACAGAGCCACAGAGTCACAAATCACAGCCCCACAGACTCACAGTCACAGCACCACAGAGTCACAGTAGCGCAGAGTCACAGCCCCACAGAGTCACAGAGTCACAGACTCATAAAATCACAGCCCCACAGGGCCACAGAATCACAGAGTCACAGCAGTCCTGTGTCACAGACTCACAGAATCACAGCAGTACTGTGTCACAGACTCACAAAATCACAGCCCCACAGCCCCACAGAGTCACGAAATCATAGCCCCACAGCCCCACAGAGTCACGAAATCATAGCCCCACAGCCCCACAGAGTCACGAAATCACAGCCCCATAGAGCCACAGAGTCACAGAGTCACAGCAGAATTGTCACAGACTCACACAATCACAGCCCCACAGTCACAGACTCACACAATCACAGCCCCACAGAGTCACACACTCACAAAATCACACCCCACAGAGTCACAGCCTCAGAGAATCACAGCCCCACAGTCACAGCCCCATAGAGTCACAGAATCACAGAGTCACAGCCCCACAGAGCCACAGCCTCACAGAATCACAGCAGCACAGAACATCCCGAGCTGGAAGGGATCACCCAGTCCAGCCCTGGCCCTGCACAGACACCCCAACAATCCCACCCTGAGCATCCCTGGAGCTCCTGGAGCTCTGGCAGCCTCAGGGCTGTGCCCATTCCCTGGGCAGCCTGGGCAGTGCCAGCACCCTCTGGGGGAAGAACCTTTCCCTGATATCCAACCTGGGCATCAACAGCAGCTCCTGAGCAGTTTTACTCATTCCTCACCCACTGTGTTGTCTCACGTTTATACTTCTTCAGCCATTGTGTATGTTAAATCCAAGATAAATTTCCAAATGCCATAGGTTTTCATCAGGTAAAAAAAATGCTTTAGAAATATTGCTCTCAGTTCACATCAGATAAGAAGCACTAAAATTAATTTTACAGTGCATCTAAATATTACTTAGTACATAGAGAGATCACTGTGATGCAGGCTGGTCTACCAGCTAAATGCCATCATAGCCAACCACACACTTGTAAGAACAGCAGCAAAACACCACTGAAAGACTGGAATAACCCATCAGCTGGTGACGAAACTGCTGCAAATGCCCTATGAGTTTTAAACACTGGAATTCATCACATATGTCAAAATTCTGATGTTGAACCATTTACAGAGCATTGCAAATTGGCAGAGAATAAATACTGAGAGAGGAAAAAAACCCAAAATCAAATAGTCACCACAAACTGTATGAGGGAGGCTGCAAGTTGATGACTCAGAGATTGAGGATGGGTTTGCATATTATACCAATTCACTCCTCAACTGAAACTCTAAAGAACTTACTAATATCTAAACAGTTCATCTGCAAAACAGGCAGAGATTATTTAGCAGAAATAGCAAGGAAAAACTATCTTGTATCACTAAAGCTGACATGTCAGCAGCTTCTTTGATCAAATTGCAGCTAAACTCAGTGCAAATGTAGTTGCAATATGAAATAAGGCAGGATTGTTTACCTTCAATAGTCTATAAATATCCTTCTTAGGGCAGAACAGCTGCTTTACTGAGAAGTGCACAGATGCAGTTACAACTCCTCATCTCTAATTACGAGAATAAACTATATTTCACATTTCTTTCATTTCCAGGTCTTTGATGTTACATCTGATAGAGTGGCAATGAGATGGAGAGACCAGCACGGGTCAGTCTGGCAGCTTCAGGTGGTTCAGCTTAGCCAGGCCCAGGGCAGGGTCACCTGTGGGCACTGCTGAGGAGGGGACACCACAGGGCAGTCTTCTTATGAATGACAGTCATGAAGAGTGAAGTCTTCTTATGAATGACAAAAACTGGGGAATTCCAGGAACCGTTTGTAGATTTGATGTGGCCTTTTTGTAGTTGTTCACTTTCTAATTTTTTAAGAATATTCAATTTTTTCTGCTCAAGAGGGTCACCTGTGGCCACTGTTTGGGAGGGGACACCACAGGGCAGGGTTACCTGTGGCCACTGCTCAAAAGGACACCATGGGGCAGGGTCACCTGTGGCCACTGCTCAGGGGACACCACAGGGCAGGGTCACCCTGCTCAGGGGACACCACCATGCCACTGTGAGGGAGAAGCATGGCCTGAGGGAGAGGCAGGGCCTGAGGGAGAAGCAGGGCCCATCTCGAAGCTGCAGACCCACGGATCCCCCAGGCCGAGGCAGTTTGGGTGCAGCAGCTGTATAAAAGCCATTCCCAGTCCCACGAAGGGTGTTGGAGCCATGAGGGCTGAGCCCTGCGGGGCAGGGAAGGAGCCCGAGCTGCTGCTGCCTCCCCTGGGCACAGCCCACACTGAGGGCAGCCATAGCCACGGGACTGCCCTCACGGCCCGGCAGGCCCAGCCCGGCGGGAAACAGCGGCCAGCACTTGGACTCAATGTCCTTGTGGGTCCTTTCCAGATCCGTATAGCCCATGATTGTATTAAAAACAAGTGTGGCTCTGTCACAGCCGTTTGTGTGTGTGTGTGTGTGTGTGGATGGGCCAGGCCAGGGCCCCCCTGCACTGAACAGGCTGCAGGCATTGCCGAGTACCGTGGGACTGCTGCCCGCTGCCCAAACGGCTCCTTCCTCTCCCTTTGATCCAGCAGCTCATTTAAAACATTTCTGTCTGTCCTGTGAGTGCTTCCTTGTCATCTCTGGCCAGTCCCCAGTCTGTCACTAATTGGCACCGCTGTTGTCAGGCTTGGGAATGAGGCCAGGGCCAGAATGGGCAAGAAAAATAATCCCCTGCTCGTTGCCCAAAAAGGCTGGTTCTCATTGGGAGCATTGGTGATACACACACACACGGGAAGGCTACAAAAATCTGCTGCTGCCCCTGTTCTCTGGGAGCCCAGCTCGCTCTCAGGGGATATTGATCTCAATACGCGATTTAAAAATGCATAAAATACATTTTTTTCTCTCTCTATTTGATAGATATAATTATGGCAGTCCCTAGAACAACATGCCTGTTTGTAGACTGCCTTCAAAATCATCTAATTTGTATTGCCAGATGGTATGAATGATTGCTACAGATAAACTTTGGATACATTCCATTATTAATTGACAGAAGCATGGTCACAGCAGAACGCTCATCCCACACTGCCTAGCTGACAATTAATGGTTAAAAGATGAAACTACTGAGGAAAAAATGAGTCCCCTGAGTTCCAAGTCCCATTTTATAGCCTTGAGAACTAAATTTAAATAACCAAAATGTATTATGCTCTCAGATCTCTCTACCAACCTCCTTGCACTTGTGCAATTCCCAGCCCTGCCAATAGCTCTTTACAAACGATGGGATGCAGGCTTGGTGTGCCATCCAGTGGGATGGGATGGGTGGAGTGTGACAGTCTTATGGCAGGTTCAAGAAATCACAGTTGTAACAAGCAAATGTCTCCACTGAGGCTCACTGCAGATGGCTGGTTTGGAGCTCATCTTCCACAGAAAACACAAACGGAGCCATTGCAACAAAGGGCACCAAATGCTGGGTGTTGTAGACATGAGACTTGCACTCACAGCAATGGTGAAGTCACCAGGAAATGAGAAAACCTCAGATCTATGTGTTTTAGAACCCTGATCTCAAATGATCATGTCCTCAGTGAATTAAGCAAAAGCTGAGAAAAAGCCAAGCGTTTACTGATTAAAATGTTTCCTTTTTCAAACTATTCCACACAATATACACAGACAGAACCTTTTTTAAAAAAGGAGACAAGCTTTCTTAAAAGAAATCCCCAGATTTGGGATAAAGTAAAGAACATTCACCAGTGACAGGAACCTGAAATACAAATAGATGATGAAGGATGCACTAAGATGTGAAAAAAGAAAAAGAAATGCTTTTTAGCTTCTTGACTTGCAATGTTTTTTCCTCTTAGTACCTACTGAACAGCATGACAGATCTTAGAAACAATATTTATACTTATAGCACAACTTTCATCTGCAAACTCTTACATGTCATATAGATTTGCACACTCCTTTTCATAAACACACATCCTGAGCATAAACAGCTGAAAAGGTAAATAAATTGCTTCTCCTGAGGTAGAATATGGCAAGCTGGCAGAGAACACCTATATGTGACCTAGAGACTGCTGTGAACAGGGCTGCAGCTGCAGAATGGGTTTTGCTCTGCCCTCCTGTACACCTGGAATAACTGTAATGATTTGCAGTGGTCACAAATATCCCAGTTCAAAAGCTGAGCTGTGGATCCAGGTCTTTAGTGATGGTAAGACACTGATTTGTCTGTGCAGAAAGTAAACATGCCTGGCAAAAAAAATCCCCAACTTGTGAAGGGCACAGATTTCCTTTTTGTCTTATTTGAGTTCAGGTCCAGCCTCGTGCTATGCTCTGGTGTGTTTCTGACCTCGTTCCTCAGGCCTAGGCATGGCTGCCTTTCCTCTGGCTGGGATCTGTGGCATAAACACAAAGGTGATACCCACAGTCAGCATCAGATCTGACTGTTCCCGACAACTCCTGTGATACAGCAACCTCAGGGACTCGAGGACACATCTGTGAGTAGATGTAGTAGCTGCCATCTGCACGAACTGCATTATTTAACTGCATTGGCACTGATTAACATTTGCTGTAACCTATGGTAATGGGCTCTGGGGGCTTTCCATGTCTGCTACACAGTGGCAGCTGATGTCTCCTGCTCCATCCTTAAAACAGGATGTTTTAATTTTTAATGGAGCACATGTTCGATTGGCTATACAAACAGGCTAATCTGCAAAGCATGTGCTCAATAACAAGCCAAGCTATGCGGCCAGAATAACAACACTGCTCTGCCATGCACGAGATGCAAAAGGCTTCCTGCTCTGTGCCACCATGGCTCAGTGCTGATGGTCAGGAGAAATGACTGTGCACGTTCCCCATTTCAACAGCAGCCCTCAGGAACTGCCTGTTCCTCAGATGCACCTCGGGCTGCCAGCTCATTCTCGTTTGGGAAACTGAACTGGAGAGTTGACAAAGTTCAGGTGCCTGGAACAGCAATCATGGGGAGGCAAAGCTGAGAGGGGAGAGCTCAGCCAGGGCTAGCGTGCAGGGGGAGAAATCAGCTGGTGGGCATTTAGGCAGAGAGCAGAGATGTGGGCACTTCCCCAGTGCTGGAAACAATGCGTGAATAAAATCCTACACGACTGTTCCTCCTCTCAGATCTCCATAACCCACAGCCACCATCCTCAGGGCTTGTCTCCTGAAATCACAATGTCAACATGGAGTGTGCCACGGCCCAGGCAGCCCTCTGACCCTGCTCTGGTCTACATCCACCCCATGGATGCTCCAGAGGCTGTGACACAGAGTTTGAACCTGTTCCTGCTGTGTGCAGCGAGGCTGACACAGCCCCCAGGGCCTGCCCTGAGTGAGAATTTCTGGGCTGGGATACAGGCCCTGACTGAAGTCCTGCAGCCAAACAGGGAGCAAAAATCACTTTCACAACAGGCACATGCTAAAAAAGCAAAAGAGGAGAAAAATAAAGGCAGCAAAATAAGTGTTGACATATTTTTTGGGGAGTCTTAAGCAGATGGGTGGGAATCCAGGAATCTTGGGCCTTCAGGGCGCCTGTGGAAGCTCATCAGGTTATTAATTTTCCGGACTGAAGGAGTATGCTTCGGTTTCAGATTTTTTTCTTGTAAGAAGAATGTTTTTCACAGTTCAGTAGGGTTTTTATCTGTTTCTTTGAATCACTTGTTACCTCTGACCTGATTTGTCTACAGAATATGTCAAATCTGTAACAAGCACAGGCTGATTAAACGATTAATGGAATGCTATTTTAGGACAGCCTTGTCTTGCACCAAACCTGTACTCATGACTGTTTCTGACGCATAAACATGAACTGACCTTTCAAAAAGGTCACTTTTATTTTTCAGTTTTCTTCCATGATGAATTATGCTTTTGAGAAGGACACTAAATTACGGAGCCTTTCATTAGATGTAAGAAAGTTGGAGAAATGTTAAGAGGGATTTCTTTCCTCCAGTCTTCAAAAAGTACACTTAGGAAGCTGCTTCATGACTGCATTAGTAAATACATCTACTGAGCTAATGAACACCTTTTCCTGCCTTAAGATATGAATTTTGAAGATGCTAACTCAGTTATCCTCCTTATAAATGGCCAGCCAGGTCTCAGTGCAAGAACTTCAGCACTGAGAAATATAATCTGCCTATGGAAGCAATGGATCCATTTCCAACAGTGTTCTGCTGCCAGAGAACAGACCTGGCATTCACCCTTTGCCTGTGGTTACCCTGGAAGCACATGTGAAAAATCAGACTGTTATTGCTCATTTTAGGGTTTTGGAAGGTGATGGAATATTCCAAAAAACACATATAAAAAGCATTGTAAATTCTCTGTGAACTCAGAAGAAGGGGTAAAACATCCTCACACAGCAACCTAAAATCCCATTTGGTGAATGCTGCTCGGTCCTGGGTGGAACAAGAGAAATCCCAGCCTGAGCTGAAATGCTCCATCTCCCTCCCAACAGCATTATCAGCCTGAGCTGAGCTCCACAACAAGATCTAAATCAGTGAGGGCAGTATTAGAGTTTAAAGATAAAGCAAGTATTGATTGGTGTGCTGAGGCCCAAGCTTTGAACCCTTTTGATAAGAGACCTTGTCTATTTGAGAAGTCAAAAGCTCCCAGGATTGTAACCAGACTCTGGGCAGGCACAGTCTCCTGCCATGTGATGGGGCAAACAGAAGATCTCTGGTTACCTTTCCTTCTATCACAATAGCCCTTATCATGTATGAAATAGTCCCCAGCACAGCAGCAATTGTAGAGCCCAGCTCTCAGGCAGTCTGGGGAGACAAAACTAAAGCCATGGAACTGAGGTCTCTGCGCTACACATTGGGAAAGCTGACTCCAGCTCATCTGTAACTCAGGAAGGTTTAGTCTGCCCTGCAGAAACCAAAACGCTGCTACATTAATGCACAAGGGTGTCCTTTCCATCAAGTTTCTTAATTAGCTTATCTGGAGAAAAAACTATACCAATCAAATTAAATATTAATCACATATAAACTGCTGATCACAATCAGCTGGGGGTTCACGCATGCACAACGTAGGGATCGCAGTGTGATTTCTTTTCCCTGAGAGTTTCCTCCTGCTCTCTTTCCACTGCAAATTTAGCAAATTCATATAAGAAACAAAGCCTGAGTTTTCAAGTACAACATGAACAACAGACCAGAAGTTTTTCTACACTAAAATATTGAACTAAAAATCCAGTTCCTTTAAATCTTTCTAAATCCTTGCCTCTGATTGGGTTCATTAATAAACATGCTGGTTTTGTTACAGGGAGTGACATATGGCATAATCCGCTAACAGGAAGAAGTATTTTGCATTTTATTGTAGAAAACAAACATGCAAACAGGTTTTCACAGATGGCTTTCTTAGCTTCTGGGAGGAAAAAAAAAAAAAAGCTTAATAATGCTTGAAAACAATTCTTCCCCCCCCCCCCCACCTTATAAGAGGAGAAGGAAAAAAAATTGACTAGAACTGCTTTTCAATTAAAGTAAGTTCTACTCTAGATATCAGCTGTGCCCCAGCTTCCTTCATACTACTGCTGCTTCTTTAGTTATGCATGAAATAAAAGCCTATGAACTTGCTAGTATCTGACAATATGTGCCCAGGGAAAAAAACCAAAAAGAAACTAAAACAAAAAACTCTGGATGAAATTCTTTGGTTAACTGCTGAGTGCTGTGAGAAAACCACCACAATAACCACAGAATGCTTTTAATCAGGAGGGATTTGGATCTCAAGAACTAAACCTCTGCCCATATTCCCTTATCACACTGCTGGCTTGATCACATGTGAGGATGTGAAATCTATGGTCCATAGCATTGGAAAAAGAGTGTATTATTTAAAATTTAAATTACAAATAAACTGCAGTAAGTCTCAAAAATACTTCTGTACCCATTGCAATACTTGCAAATGTAGGGCACCTTTCTCTTCTGATCATTGTCCCTCAGACTTGTGATGCTGTTCCCTCACCACCTTCTCTCTGCAGCTGCTTGGGAACAACACAGACCTCACCCTGGAGCTCTCTGTGTGAGATCTGCAGGATCATTTTGCAGTTCTGTCCAGCATTTCCAGCCCTGTACAATCCCAAGGCATTCCAGTTCTCTGCCCATGGCATGAACACTCCTTGCAGCAAGCACAGAGCTCCCTGTCTGTCTGTGAGGACTGTGATAAAACCACCAAGCATTGTGGCCCACTGTAGTGCCCCAAAGCTTTTTGGGATGTGATGTTAAATAAATCCTTTAAAATAGCTGCCATTTCCACCTGATTAAACCTCTGCCAGAGAGGGAGGCGATCCCTTCCCACGGGTGACAGTGAAGGTGTCCCCAACAGTGAGAGAAGTGTTTGAACAACTCCTTTGCCTGAGCTTGCAAATTTCCACCCTACTGTGACCAGAAAGAAGGCTGCAAACCCAGCTGGCAGCCTGGTCTAGTGGAAGGTGTCCCTGCCCATCACAGGGAGGTGGAATTGGGTGATCTTTATGAGGTCCCTTCTAACCCAGACCATTGGGGGAGTCTCTGACCAGCTCTGAGCACAGAAACCAGCACAGAAACCTTTCCTGCACTCTGCAATGCTGCAGCTATCCCTTCCTCACCCTCAGTGGAGGAGAATTGCTCATCCATAGAAATGCTGAAAGCTGTGGCAGTTCTGCAGGTGAGGTGACAGTGGAATCAGGAATGGTCCTCCCTGTTAATTTCCAGTTTTATCCCCAGGACTATACCAGAAGAGAGAAATACTCTTTCCAACAGGAAAAACAGTGAGTTCCAAACTCCTACAACCCCCTTGCACTTTGGGAAGGTCCCACACTCCCTAGGGGAGCAAAGCCTAGAACATTTGTTATTGCCATGCCAGTCTCACGGGGTAGGGAAGACCCAGTTTCTGTAGGGTGGGAAAAGGGGATCAGCTCAATCCAGGGACTGCAGGATTCAGGTTTGCCCTGTGCTAACACACAACCCCAGTGTTGCAGAAGTTCCCTGCATTAGGTGTGCTTAAGCACTCGTGTTATTTAGGTGGTGAAAGCGGCCGTCTAATCCCTGTATCTCTTTTGCATAAGGAATCTGAGCTGACAGCATTTAATCAGCTCCAAATTTACACTACTGATACCTTTTCCATTTAATCACCACTGCAGCCTTTTGAGAAGTAATTCCCTTTGGTTAAAATTAACAATGACAGGCTGTGTTTTTACACACTGTTGAAATGTGTAAAACAATCAGATGGAGAAAAAAAAAATATGCCCTCCTTTTTCCAAGCTGATTTACGATATATATGCAAACCCTATTAAAGTTAAACCATGCTTTTCAACGAAATGAGGATTTCCAACAAGCTGCTCTCCATTTTATTTAAGGATCCCAATGACTGATACAAACAGTGGTAATCAGCTCTATTGCTAATACAGGATATTTGGGCTGAGAGATAACACTTAACCCCTAAGTGAGAAACAGCTCATAAATCACAGCCACTTTGTGGGGAAACTTAAGACCCTCTCTTGTGAGCAGAAATCAGATGATATCCTGCTGAGATCCATTATACTCCTTTCTCCAAAATCTAAAGGTTAAATATAAAGAGAAATTAATGTAGAGAAGGAAGGAGATCAGGGGAAGTGGGGACAGGAGTACGTGGCTAAGAGGACTGCAAATATCTATATAACTGGGTTAATCTTGTCACAACAGATAAGACAAAACTGGGCAGGATGTGGTTACAGCTTGGAGGAAAAGCTCAGTTCTGGGGAAGTGGCAGGACCTGGCAGATGCCTTCGCAGTGCCTCAGATGTAGGATACACCCCCACACCTCCCAGCACCTGCACAGAGGCAGCAGCACAAGTCCCTGCATGTCCCAGGTGTGGGGACATGAAGAGCACATCAGGCTGTGCAAGGCTGTGGCTGCTACAAGCTCTGGGATAATGGGATGCCCAGAGCTGGAAAAGGCCTTGGAAGCCACCCTTGTCTGGGGAAAACAACCCTGAGTGGCAGCAGACGTGGAGCCAAACTGACAGGTACCGTGGCTCACCTGGAATCACAACACACAGGATGAATTTGAGGTGAGAACTGGAAAGTATTGATTTAACCCCCGTAAATGAAGAAAACAGAAGGTCAGTGAGGAATTTCTCTGTGTCCAGCACTAACAACAATGTTAGGAGACAGAAGCTCAGTGGATTTGCTGGGAGGTCCTGTCCCACTGCAAATCAGCAGCAAGGTTTGAACTGGTTCATCTCAGCCATCAAACACTGCCCCAAACTGCTCAATCACAACCTGCCAGCTGGAAATTATTCATTGTAACTGCTCCCTCGAGGATTCTTCTGGGTTTTGACCATGGAAAAGAGAAGTAAAAACCACTACCAGCAGCCTCCACAGCCTGGGACTGTTGGTGTCTCTGCCATGCCCAGGTTCCAGTGTCTTTCTCTGGTTCTGGCACAGGTGGAGATGTCACAGGGGACACCCCCAGGAATGAGAACACCGTGGTATGAGGAGGGTTTGCAGAAAAGCAAACATGGAGGGAATGTCCCTTGGAGAAGAGCAGAAGAACCCTTGGAATGTCCCTTTGGAGAAGAGCAGAAGAACCTTTGGACTTTCCCTTTGGAGAAGAGCAGAAGAACCCTTGGAATGTCCCTTTGGAGAAGAGCAGAAGAACCCTTGGAATGTCCCTTTGGAGAAGAGCAGAAGAACCCTTGGAACGTCCCTTTAGAGAAGAGCAGAAGAACCCTTGGACTTTCCCTTTGGAGCAGAGCAGAACCCTTTGGCTCTGTTGGTTTTCCTGCCTCCCAGCTCTTACCACCCTGAGTTTATCACCCTGAGGCTGTGGGCTACAAGCAGCCAAGCCCAGCTAAAGCTGTGGAACTCTTGTTTTTCTGGGAGCTGGTTGCAACTATGTTGTAGATAAACATGGACATTTCCTCCAAAGATTACACTCCACTACAACTTTTTCTGCCTGCGTGTGCTGCTTGCAGAATGTTGAACTTGTTTCCAAAATAAATAGCTCCCAAAGAGGGTTTAAGAGGGTTTGCTGTTTTCCAGAGGAAATAGATTGCAAACAAACTGTTTCCTGCTCCTATTTCAAACGAATTTTGGTCCAATTATTTTCTTTTTTAGCATAAAGCTAAATGGACTATTCTGCCCTGTCCCTGACTGAGTCCAGGCGTAATTTCTTTTGATTATGCTTTTATGTTGCAAAATGCAGGGCTCTGGCGACAGAATGGACGGCTTGGGGAGACGGGCAGCAATTTTTTCCTCCTTTATTTATTTTTTCCTCTTTATTTTTTTTAAGTGTGCCAAAGCTTGTCAGCGTTCACTTTTGTGCCTGCTGTGCCTGAATAAAAACACTGAAGGAGGTAGAGGGTGGGAGGGAGGGAAAAACCCCTAAACAAAATAAGCACTGTCCCCCATGCCCAGAGGAGGCTGGCACAGAGGTGGGCAGAATTCAATAGCCTCTATGTAGGGCATATCTCAAGCACTGGATGAAGTCTGATTTCCGTTTTCTCCTTATTATTCTTACTGGGCTTATTTTTTTTCCCTTAATCCAGTATTATTTATTTTTTTTTCCCACTGGAGCAGTGACAATTAGTAGCAGTGGGGAGGGGAAACCTTGGCAGATTTCCCATCCTGACCTTTAATCCAAAACACAACTACACAACTTGTGGTCCAAAAGCTTCCTAAAATAAAGCTCCATCCTTTTCTTTGTTTAATTTATACTCAGTGTTGATCAGAAAAGGGAAAGGCAGGGAAGGCGCCCTTGTTCCTCTTGATGGGAGTTGAATATCATCATGCTCCTGGTGTGGTGGGGAAAGCTGGAAATTTGTCACTGTCTGGGTTAGTGGGGTATTACCAAGAACCAAACCTCTGATTTCCTTGAAGATAAAGACCTTTATTTTGGCTGCAATGTAGGAATGTACAAAACATGTTCTCATCTTCCAAGTCAAAGAAAGAAAGAAAGAAATCTGTTTCTATTTGTCTGGCTGTCTATAGCCCAGGGGTAATAAATTCTATTGCAGGGACAAGGATGAAAACCAATGTTTTTCATTTTTGATATCTGGATTAAAAAGAAAAAATCCAAGAAAATTCTTTATATGCCAGAGTCTGAATCAGCCTCCAAGGTCCTTCACAGAGGGAACCCTGGTGCAGGTTCTCAGCACAGGCACCACCTCCTAGCCCTAATTACAGACAATTTTTTATATAGATTTTTACATCTTTGACAGATCAAGAGAGAGGCATGTGCCTTGCTAATTACAGCACAAGTCTGGAAGGTTTCATTTTTCTGCTGATATGTAGTAATGCCTTGGGGCAAGTCACTTAATGCCTCTGCTAAACTTTCTGCTTGGGATCAAGACCCCAGTTACACAGTAAGACTCCAGAAGGAGAGAAGGAATGTCTGTGAGCATCTCCTCAGGAGGGTTCAATGTGTTTACTTGGAAAGCCATATCTGGATGGGCTTTTCAGTCTGGGAAAGGCTGCAACAATGGGGTGTTGTCTTAATCTGCATTTCAGATATGAAATTGTAGCACTGCTTGGGCTCATACTCACAGAAAAAAAGATTTTAATCAGAAGTCCTCTTACTTATCTGCAGATAATTTGCTCCTGGGAAGGCAGAGCAGCTTCCAGTCAATTCCAGGTTCATCCCACATGTGCCCTGTGCTGCTTCTCAGCACGAAAATAAATTCTACCTCTAAGAGCCAACAGATGCACACGACAGGTTCCACCTGATACACAGCAAAAGGCCTTGGGACACATAAGTGACTACCAAATACCTGCTAGAGAGAGAGAAACTCAAACTCTTCTGTGGCTTTTAACTTAATATTTCTTAATTAAAATAAAATTGAGGAGAGGGGAGAGAAAAAAAAGCCAGCCTTTAATTGTGTCAGCCATGGAAGAAATCTGAGATTGAGGGCTCCAGAGAAGAGAAAGTCCTTTTGGATTAAAACTCTACATTTTATATTTTATCTCCAAAAGGCTATAAATGAGGTTTGGGATTTAAAAAAGATTTCATATGATTTTGTAATTACCCAAGTTACTATTACCTGATTAACACAGGAATCCTAATAGTCTGTTGCACTTTCATTTCTCCAGTTGTGGTTGTCATGGGGCTTGGCACCTGTCACCTGTTCATTTACAGGCATTTTAATTAACCTACATTATGTATGCTTTTTTTTCCCTTGGATTTAGTGCCTGAATTTCATATTAAAAAATAAAGTTAATAGCTACCTGAAGGAGGGCTGCTGCCAAAACATTCACAGTCAATTCTGCCACATCCATTTACCAGTACCTGTCACAGCTGAGCATCCACCAGTGCTTCATTGCAAGAAGTACAGGGTAGAATAAATTCCTCCTCCAGTGATATAGGCCTGACACCCAGCACTGCAAATGTAATTTCTTATGTGTAGCTGTAGACAACCTGGATGTGCCTTGTTACATTTGGACATACTTTATGGGTCCTAATTCAGTCAAAAAAATCTTTTTGATTTTGCCTGATTATTGACAGAAGAATCAGACCTGCCCCTTTGAGAATATAATCCTAGGGAAAGGAGTAAAGAGATAAAAATATCAGTAACAAAATTCCATCAAGTTAAATGGTTCCCCTCAGCCACTCAGCAAAAGTTGTTTCCATGTTTCACCAACCATTGCACCTGGACTGGCCTCAGGATGTGGAATTTACCCCAAAGCTGAGGAGTGGCAGGTCAGGTCCCAGTCCCTTACACCAGCTCCAGCACAGGTTTCACTGCAGAGCCCCAGGAACCCCCAGGGCTCTGCACAGCCAGCCCAGCCCAGCACACACAGGAGAAGTGCAGGAGGTGGGAGGGATGAGCAGACACTTCTTCCTGTGCAAATCAACTCCAGGGCCCTAGGAAAGGTCCCTGGCAGGGGAGGGCACTGAGAGCCACCCCTGGAGAGGTCTCCTGGCTCCTGCAGACAGACTGTGCTGACACTTGGACAATTATTGCAGGGAACTGGGCACTCCTTCACCTGCCAGCACTGACCAGCCCTTACTGCCTACACCTTTACAGTGGCCTGTATGAGACAGGGGGAAGCTCAATCTGAAAGAAGGGCAAAGCAGCAGTGAGTGTTTACTGAGTATTTGCTGAGTGTTTACTGCTCCCCCAGCTGTGTCAAGGAGCTCTTCACACCTCTAAACCCACTGAGCTCTGTCCCTCTCAGTCTGACTCTTCTTCTCCTCTGGGTGGAGGTAAACCTGCCCCAACTGCAAGGCCAAAATAAAGGAAACAAGCTGCCAGAGTGAGCCACTTCCCTCAAAAACCAGTTTTAATTTTCCAAGAAGATGCACTGTGCTCTGCACTGTGAGAGTAACCAGGCTTGGGTTCTGATGGTTTCCAGAAGTGTGTTTGCAGTCCAGGTCTCAGGGTGAGTGACCTCCTCCTGCTCTCTGAGCAGGGATGCATTTGGAAGCACACTCGGGTTACCAGCAGCAGGAGCATGGTTTGTTAGAATTAACCATGATAATGCCAGGAGGGCTCTAATATGTTAGTTAATATGAAGCAGTTAAAGAGTTTTTTTCATTTCACACAGGCCCATGATGATCCTCAAGGCTGACAGATGAAGACACATGCATTGAGGAGAGACAGCGTCGGTGATTATGGATCTTATAACCCACTTGGGCCATTTACTCTAGGATTGTCAGTATTCTGCCCCTTCCAGAAGGAATTCACAGGTTGGTGTAAATGCAACTGCAGAATTTTTGCAGTGACAGTCCCTGCCTGACAGCAGCTCTCAGACCCTAAATGGGCTCTGTAGTATTTGACAATTCCACCCTCTCGGGAGGCCAGGCTGGAGGACAGCAATAACAAACCAGTCCCAAACCAGTGTGAGCCCCATGCTGCTGCACATGGAGGAGTTAGCAGTGCTCTGAGACACACTGGAGGCACAGCACAGCTTATGGAGAAATGTTTGTAGTTTAAATCAGATAATCAATACACACCTAATCACATACAACTGTCCCTTTTGACAACAGGTAAACAGAAATTACTTGTTGATTGGGTCTGCCAGCATGAGAATACAGTTTGCAGGGAGACATGGGCACTAGGAGGAAGGATGGGAAGACACAGAGCACCTCTCTACTGTGTAGGCATGGTAGCTACCAGCCATGGTGTTAAACTTGGCACAATCCTTGGATGGAACTCCAGAGAACAAACTCTCTGATCACATCAACATGAATAAATAGATGAGACCCCACCACCCAAACAGTGCAGAGAAGGACTAACCCTCACTCAAACAGGCCACACCTGACTGTACACCAGAAAATTGCTATTTCCATTCATTCATTCATTCATTCATTCATTCATTCATTCATTCATTCATTCGTTCATTCAAATTCTTCTTCAAAACCTGTTCCTGGTCCCACAGATGCAAGGACACAGCAGCCCCAGCTGATAAAGCCAGCAGCAGCAGCAGCACATCGCCGCTCGGTCTCACACCTCACGGCTCCAGGAAAATTAATAGGGAGCCTGAACCAAGTCCTTTAAAAATGAAAAGGAGAGCAGAGCTCCAGGAAGCTGATGGCAACATTGATAATGAAAACACAGAAGACATTTCATTTAAGACAAGAACTCCAGCTTGCTTAGAACAGGAGGGAATTCTGCCTGCTCGCTATTCCTCTGTTCTCCCCCTCACCTCCCGTGTACCATCAGCTCCTTCCCTGCTCACACTCCCAGCCCTTTGTTCAGCCCTTGGAGCCGAGTGTGGGGCTGGGGATGGGAGATGGGGACAAGGGGGAGCTGGAGCTGGAGCTGGTTTGACAGCTCAGCACTTTGGGGCCGGGCTGGTGGGAAGAGCCGAGCTCTCTCTCCAGCCACCGCACAGATGTCAAACGGCTGCGGAGCGCGGAGCCAGCCCCAGATCTCCGTTCTTCAAGGATTAATTGTCGAGATGAGCTGCACTTCAGTACAGAACGAGAGAAGAGCTTTTTCCTTTTAGCATCAGCGCTGCTCCTCAGAGCCTGGATCTGAGCCATCCCTCCCTCGCTGTTTGCCCCTCCATTCCCGGAGCCATCTTTGCCTGCAGTGCCTCTTGCATCAACAGCCAGGCAAGTACAGCTGGGAACTCTCCCAGGGCCCATAACTTCAACTGCACACAGCCTCCTGCTCCAGGCAATGATCTGCTCTGCTTCTTCCTACTTCAGCAGCTCTTTCTCACTAGCAAGAAGGACAATAAAACCCCCCAACTCCATCTCCCCAGCCGTGATCCTGAATGTTCTGCATTTGTGTCAGTGCCTTTTGAGTCACGCAGGAAGCGTGGCCACCAGGAGAGGGGAGGCTGCCAGGCACAGCCAAGGACTCACAGTTCAATCCACCTTGCCAGCAGCAAAACAGGAGCATAATTCTTACCACAGCACTTCAGAGCAGGGGCAGGGAACACCAAGGGAAATGTCACCACGACTGGGTGCACGAGGTGAATGTGACCCTCTAAAATGAGCAGGAAGTCACACATCCCCTTTTTAGTGCTGCAATAATTCTCCCCGAGTAGGGAAAATAAAGACTGGAGCATACGGTTTCTATCTGTGCTGCACAGAAACTGATTAAAAATGCTAACAACCATGATTGTCCAACAACCAGGAGCTCCCAAGAGGCTCATACACACAGATGGTGATTAGTTTGGGATGGCCAGAACAATCACTAGTACCATGTTGCAGTAACACCCACAGACTATCTGTCACAGTCCCAGGAGACACTTAAAGGCTGTTTACTTCATACAGTTAACTTGAACCATAAGCTTTACAAGCCTCTTTGATACATTTTTAATCACTCTCCTCATAAACCTATAACATTTCCCTGCACTGGTACATGGTTGGGTTCTGTGTATCACAAACTCCTCATCAGGCTGGAGGGAGGATGACAGTGACATTCCTGGCGTGCCCGCTGTGTCACTGCTGCCCAAAGCCCCGTGTCACCTCTGCCAGAATGCTCCGTGTCCCCACTGTCCACACCCACCCTGTCACTGCTGACTAAAATCAGTCAATGCTGCTCAAACCCACAAGGTCACCTCTGCCCAAACCCCTGTGTCCAGTGCCCAATTCCACTGTGCCACCTCTGCCAGACCCCTCCGTGTCACCACAGCCCAAACCCACTGTGTCCTCATTATCCAAACCCACCATGTCCCCACAGCCCAAACCCACCATGTCTCTGCTGACTGACCCCACCATGTCCCCACTGCCCAAGCCCAGGGCTCCCACCATGTCCTGAGCCCCCCCCCTGCTATCCTGACAGATATGATCCAGCACAGCTCTCCCTGGCAGTGCCAAAATCAAGACATTGAAAGTGGCCACGTAACAAACATTAAAATATTAAGCCAATTGTTTAGCTTTGAAGATTTCCATTTCCCAAATACTCTGTGGCTCTGGGTAAGTCAATGCTTGCACTGAGGCTGGTGCAGGGATTGGGAGGGGTTTTTCTGTTAGGTCCAATATCCCGAATGTTTCTGAGCACTTGGTGCATTGTTGCTGCCAGTACTGTATTTCTTCCAGAGATCATAATCTTTCTTTAAACAAAATGAACAGTTCTGTAATTTAGACCTCTCAAAGAAGAATCTCCAAACAGCAAAGCAGCCCTGCCCTCACCCCCCAGGCAAAGCACAGGGTCTGGAGGCTGCAATCCATCTCACGTGAGCAAACAGGGCTGTTTGTCCAGGCAAAGCCCCGAGTGCTGGTGCAGGAATTAATCACTGCTAAAACCTTGTCCAGAGGCAGGGCTGGGGAAGCAGCCCCAGCCACCAAGCTTGGCTCTGTCAGGGCAGTGATGGCCCCGGGGAGCTGGTGCAGTGAAGTCACCAGGAAAGCAGGTTAATTTACAGCACTGGGAGATGTGGGGCACCGGCTGTGGAAAGCCACTCCTGCTGCCGCCCTCACTGGTGTAAATTTAAATAACTCCCACAGAGAAATCCAAGATTCACACTGAGCAAATGTTAGTAGACTCTGCTTCTCCTTTGTTGTCAGTTTTTCTCCTTTAATTGCCTCATCTGTTTGGAGAGAATATGTGCCCACAAATGGATTTTTTTTGATGTTTCCTTTGCCACCTATAAAGTTGTTTCTGCTCCTGTCCCTTACCCATATGAGATCACTTCCCACCTCGGGGCAGTATGAGGTAACCCAGTTTAGAGGTCTCAGGACAGATCTCAGAAACTGGAAAGTCATAGCTTCACTTGGGGACCTTCAGTGAGTGAAAATGGGATGGTGTGTTAGTGCCCTGTTCAGGGAAGTGGAACGAAAATATTGAAAAACTGAGAGACAAATTAAATGTGAAGGAATCAATCAATATACAACTCTGAAAATGTAAAATCCTACAGTGCAGAGGTGCCAAATGGCATTATGGATAGGTATCTCAGCTGTTGTGTTAGTGGTGAAAATAATTCTTTCTTTGTAGAAAAAATGAACAAAATACATAGTTCCAATAAGAGGTATCTTAATACCAGAGAAACTTCCTGTATTTATTAAAAGTATAGATTACTTTAAGAATTTGATGCAGATTTTGAAAAGCAACTCTCAATTCTATGCTGTTGGGGAGCTTTGGGTATTTCATTATCTAATTTTAAAACATATCACAGGCCTGTAGCTAGAAGCAATTAAAAACATAACTATTGGAAATAGAAAACACCAGACAATATTTGTTTTCACTTTATTTTTGCTTCTACTCACACATTGCCAGTCTGAAGTGTAAGAATCTGTACTGGCATCTCCATGGCATTACCTGTCATGAAGATGTCCAAACCTTTTTTTATCTCAGCATTGCTTTATAAAGCCTTGTGAAGACATTAGATTATATATTGTTTAATTTAGCATCCCATGGCTGTCCAACCCAGCCTTTTGGAGCCATGAGAGCTCCCACTGTGAGTGTGGGGCTTGCACACCTGACCTGCAGTGCTGATGGAACTTCTCACACTCTGTGAAGCTCTGCAGTTCCTCTTCCTTATAGACCTAAGATCCCAAATGAAACTCAAACCAGAGTGTGGCTGGTGTGTGCAAACACCTACAGAGGGCTGGGCCAGCCCTGGGCCCATCATTTCCCCGTGTGCTTCTGTCTGTGCATCCAGCTGCTCTCATCTCCTGAATGGTGAGGTCCTAACAGGCCTCTCCTGGTTCAGCACCTACCAAAAAGGGCTCTTGTCTGTCCCTGGACATCCAAGGAACATTACTAATTCCATAGTGATGGTGGCACCCAAATTCAAGGAGCCTGAACAGTGTGAAGGCCACAGCAAGGCTGTTGAGTGGCTGTGAGCCCCTGTCACAGTGGGGTGACCAAACTCGTGTTTGGTGTGAGGCAGCAAAGCCACAGCAGGGTGAACACAGAGCAGCCAGCCCTGCCCTGTGCCTCCACCACTAGACAACACTTCCTCCTCCATGTGTCTCCTTCACATGGCACCACAGCTCTGGGCCCTGTTTGCCAGAGGCAAACACTAACACAGAGAAACTCTTCTCCACCCAGCTTGCATAGATGGGAATGCATTGCCCAATCCAGCAGCCAAAATGATTAATGGAAATGTGCCTTGCTTACTTGTCAGCTCTCTACTCCCCCACCCACACATAGACATAAACTTTTACAGCTTTGGCTACTTAAGATCTTAACCAGACAATCTGCACAGGGTTATAAACCATGGTAGGAACCCTCAGGCAACAGGGGCCCCACATTAGCAACCACTCGGCATTGAACAATTAGATTGATACTCATCAATCATTTACTTGAAAAGAAGAAGAAAATATATTAAAAGGGACTGCAGGGGATTTATCTTCCCATACTGATAAATTGTTAAAAATTAATGAACTAGAGCAACTCTGAAGGAAAAGTAAAGCAAACCCCCCAAAAACCTCAACCACCACAAAATCCCCACAGGCCCTCAGAAAGCTCTTTAAGGGGCTCCTGTGTTAAAGATACTTTGTCCTCTCTGGCCTGATGGGCTTTTTGCTTTTGTTGAAGTGTGTGTCTGGTAATGTTGATGATATTCTCCATCCTCTGGTCTTTCCCTGGCCCTTGGCATCCCAAGCACAGAATCACTTTTTCATTTGTTCCTGGAGGAAAGGAACAAACACCACACTTTGCAATCCCCGTTCACCAACCAGTTCTGACCTGCATATGGGCACTGTTCTTAATTTGGCAGGAGGCTATTTAAGAAACTTCCCACCCCTTTCTATCCTTTAAACTGTCAAGCCCTGCAGCACAGCTAGAGCCATGAAATTCAGCAAGGTGCCCAAACTTTGTGTGATACAAAGCTCCCTGGCAGCTTACAAATAGCCCGAGGGCTGTGCAGAGCTCACATTAAACAGAACAGATTGCAGCTGCCTCCCCATCACACAGAGCTGTGGGCACGGAGATCAGAGGTCCCGTCAGTCACTGCTCTGCACAGGCCCTGCCACTCTGGCTGCTGAATCTCTGCCTGTGTCATTGCTGATCATCACAAACCTGCTCATTTTATCATTTTATTTCCCTTTCATCTGACTCAGGCATCCTCGGATGCAATAATAAGGAAGAGCTGGTGGGGAATGCTGGCCATTCCCTGGTGCAAGAGGAGATCATTCATGGCTGCTTTATTTCCTTGTCTGTGCTGTTACACAGGAATGATGCTGTTCTGCAGACTCCAGAGCAGGCTTTGTTTTGGGAGCTCTGGGAGAACTTTGTCCATGTGCTGCTGGCTCCTCACAGCACAGGCATTGCTGCTGGGGATATGGATGTGTGTGTTGTGGGCAAACTGCTGAAAATATTTACGTGCTGGAAGCGCCAACCCATGTTGACAAAGCAGAAACTCATGTTTCCACTGTTGATCCCTTTCATGAGTAAAGGAAATGGAAAAAAAAACCCAACAAACTAAAGGAAAACTAAACTAACCGACCAACAAACAAAAAAATACTCAAAGGGGATTTTTTTTATATTTATCAAACCTAAAGATTCAGTTCTGAATATGATCATGAAAATAAGGAGGTTTTTAGATTGAAAACCAGATACTTGTAGTCACTCCTGATGTTTTTTTTCCCACCAAAAAGACACCACCACACCAAAAAAAAGACCCATGAGCAATTCCTTTTTCATGACAGAATTCAAAACATTGAAATTCCCTATTTTTACAAGGTAATAGTGTTTCATTTCCAAAGGAAAAGAAGTATTGAAGTTGTGTCCAAAATGAAATTAATCCAAATACAGTGAAACCTATTTACCATTAAAGAATGTTTTTTTCAGTCCCCCT
Organism: Melospiza georgiana; assembly: GCF_028018845.1. NCBI lineage: Eukaryota > Metazoa > Chordata > Aves > Passeriformes > Passerellidae > Melospiza > Melospiza georgiana. The sequence goes on from NC_080448.1 coordinate 3,689,570, forward strand.
TGGAGTACACTATAGGCAAATAAAATTTGTCCTTCCTGCTCTCTTGCATGGAGCTTTTTCTATGAACATTCTCTTGAGAAGTAGCTACTCCCACCCTCACTGTGTCCATGGCAATAACAGACGAGACCCCCAAAGACTAAACATAAAAGATCACGAGAAGGATTCAGATTGAAAAGGGAATAAAGGGAATTAATCCCCCCATGTTTGCATGTACATATGTGTGCCTGTACATACCAGCCCATGTGCACTGAAGGACACAAAGATTGATTTAATTTTCAGCTGCTCACAGATGGCAACTTCCCATCCTGGCTCCCATGAATCATTCAAACCTTCCTCTGCTCCCAGATAAGACTGAAGCGATGCAAGAGGCCTTGAGCCAGCCCCTTTGCACACAGGTGAAATCCACCTAAATTCTTCATTATGCAGGCAAGAAAATGAAGCCTATCTAATAAAATTAATAGCAATAATAATACTTTGCATTGCTAAAATGCCTTCCAGCTCAGGAGCTCGAGGCTTGATAATTAATGTCTCTTTAATTTTATTTCTATCGATTAAAGATCCAGCGGAACAAAAAAAAAGAGTCTATTAAGAAAAGCTAATGTGATTTTCAGTAGGAGCTGGTTACAGGGAGGAGCAGGGATGCTGCCACTCGGGCTGCACAGACAGACATCTAGACAGTACATATGTCCATACATTCCCTAAATTAGCACACCCTCCACTCGGCGGTTGTTCGGGGAAATTAGGCGGTTGTGTATAACTGTAATGAGGTCATACAGGGTCTGATCTCCACTGGGATTTAATTAACTCTGAATCTTATAAATATTGTGCTGAATTATCGTTAAATTTGCATAAAGGTTAGAATGGAGCTGGACCAGCCCCATTTACCAGAGAGGGCTGAAAATAAAACCTCGGAGTAAAGACCCTTTAAACAATGTTTTTGTATTGCAGCACAGCCTTGTTTTGTTCTGGGACTGAAAATATATTTAAGGGGAAGGAAGGTTGAGAGGGAGGGGAAGAAGGAGGCTATATTTCACACAGACTTTCTAGATAACTTCAAACAGACTAATAGAATGGTGGTTTGCAGCCCAGAGATAACCCGTTCCTCCAATGGCCTTACTCTCAGAAAAAGGAGATGGTATCAAATATATACACAGTTATCAAGAAATCTTTTCCTCTTTTTTATTTTTTATTATTAATGCCAGACATGAAATACCATTCCCCGGCAGACCAGAATGACAAAAACTGTAAAGGTGGAGGCACAAGCACTAACTCTGCTCCAGAGGAAAGTAGGGCTGTGGCCTCCTTTCCAAAAATTCCTGCTCAGATTTTACCCAGGCATGAGCCCTACTGTTTCTGAGGAGAACCAAGTGAAGATGACACAGGGAACTGCAAGATTTGGTACCACTCACAACCTCATGTACATCAAGGGCAGGTTGGAGGAGGCTTGGAGCAGCCTGGGACAGTGGAAGGTGTCCCTGCCATGGCAGGGGTGGGACTGGATGGGCTTTAAGGGTCCCTTCCAACTCAAACCATTCTGGGATTCTCAATTAATTTTTAACTACTGTCATCCTAACCAAAGCCTTTGGAATGAGGCAGAGGCAACAGAGCCATCCCTGAGCTGCTGCTTGGCTACTGAGGCAAGAGGGGTAGAGCTGGGCAAGGAGACAGGCACAGCTGCCTGGGCTGCAGGCTCTGGGCTGCAGGGGCAGCCAGAGGGCAGCTGGAAGGGCACAGGTCCTTCCCAGCCCTGCAGCTCCTGTGCCAGCCTGCTGTGGCTGTGGCTGGGTTTGCCTGAGCCTGTGGAAACAGCAGCAGCTCCTCTCGTGCCTGCGCTGCACGGATGAACTTTCACTCCAGAGCCATGTAATTCCTGGGCAATATTCCTGCTCACCAGCAGCCCCTGGCCAGCCAGGCCAGACTGATCCTCTGGCAGCAGGACCTGCTGGGCCATGCCTCCATCCTGCCCTGCAGCAGTCCCACAGATGGGAGCCAGCCCCTGTGTCCTGGCTGGCCTGCAGAGCTCCAGTGCTCCTGCCAGGCCCCCAGAAGCTCCAAGGAAGGTTTTCCTCCCTGCCAGAATGTACAGTGCTGTTCAAGAACAGCTCTCCGTGCTGACCACAGGCCCTTGGATCTGCTCAGTGATTGTCCCCAAGCCCCTCTGGCACCAGTGTCAGCCAAGGTGTGTCACAGATGGCAAAGCAGAGCTGACATGCCAGAGCCCTGGCCCAGGGCATGAGCTGGCATGGGCACATGGACAGGGGAGGAGGGGACAGCCTGCAGAAATCACTGATGGATGAGGCCATCCAGAGATGTTACAGCACCTGGAGCAACCTTGCTCAGTGAGGTGATAGCAATAAAACTCCCTGGGGCCAAACCTGCTCTGGAAACTTCAGACAGGTTCACCTGGGCTGGATGGCATTCCTTTGGGTTTCACCTCCCCTGGCACTGCACTCTGAGCATGCTGGAGCAATTGGCTCTTTCATCCCTCGCCCTGCTACATCTCTGGGTGGGGAATGCTTTGGAAATTACTTGAGGTAACCTGCTAAGGAATGCGTTCTACAAAGCAGCTGAAAAATGAGATTTGAATCAAAACATGAACAAGAAATTAATTTTGTTAACTAGACTCATCGATGAGGGTGCCTGAAGGTTGTTTCCTATGGCAGTTGCATGGGAAACAACCTTCATCAGGGCTCAACCAGAGTGGGTCGCAGAGGTCACCACGAGAGAACAAACACCAAGAGCTGCCCTGGGAGCACAATTCATGCAGAAGGAGATGGCTGGAATGAGCTGCAATGATAGGCAAAGACCTGCTCTGGACATCAAAATGTCTCACTTGACTTGTTTCACAACGTAATTCTCTTCATAAAGCAGCACAAGACAGAAAACCTGAAGGAAAATGAGTGTGTAAAACTTATTCTAGGAACTGCCTGTGTGACAGCTGCAGCCTCACCATGTCCTTCCATCACCTTCCCTATAAGTGTATCAAACACTTGTAAAAAATTAAGAAATGGGAAACATAACAGTTTCTGAATTGTGCTGCACATCCAGAGTCACGTGTACAGTGCAGCATTAAGAGTCACCCATAAATATTCACCTGAAAGCAAAGCTTTACTTCCACAACCCCTTGGTTTGTCAGTATGCCTCTCTGCCAGCTACAATGCTGCACAAATCAGTGAAGCCACAGATCAAAGGAAACTCTTTTGAGCTTCAAGGAACCCTACAACACTTCACTCCCTGCTTGTGTTAATATCACTGCATAAACTGTCATGCTTATGGGACAGTCTGGCCAGAGACCATTTGTTGCTTTGTTCTGGTAAGTGCCATTTAAAACTGGTACTGCTGTTCTTCCCTTCTGAAATTTCCCCTAAATGCATGGTAGGCATGGTGATATCAGGATAAAGGTTGGACTTGAGGATCTTTTTCAACCTTAATGATTCTGTGGTTCTGTGACTCTGTGAGCACTGAACTCCAGCTTCAACCTGTCCCATGGTCTTACCCTGGCCTTCTACAAGGCAGCACTTCACCTCCTGGGCTTCTCCACAACTGAAACCTGCCCACTGTGATGGGGAAAATCACTTTGTGTTTGCCCAGCTCTCCCCACACTCCTCATGAATAGCCACCATTGTAGGGAGGCTGTGCTGAGCAAAACCCATCAGCCTCATCCATGGCCAGAGTGGGAAGGCATTTTCAGGAGACTGTGAATTAAGCAAGGAAAACTAGAAGGGGGGGGAAAAAATAGACCTAGGAAGTCTTTTCAAATATAGGACCCAAAACTAACATTTGGAAATTTCCAAGGTCTAAGGAAAAACAGCAAGAGCCGTTCAGCTACATTTGCTCTGGCCTCAGCCAGCTCCCTTAGCTGAGCTCTGTTGTCATCACATTTCACATTATGATGGTGTTGTGAACTACAAAGAAAACAAGAGAATTGGCAAGTCAAGTATTTTGCCAGCTTTTCTGAGAGAAAAGGCATCCAACTGAGAGGTGCTGATTCCACCTTCCTCACACAGCACAGGCTGCCCCACCAGCCCTGGGTGGCGTGACTGCCCCTTCCCCTCACTGCTAATTCTTTGAAATACCCTTGATGACCTTAAGCCTCATTGAAATGATAAATTAATTTTAACATTACTGGATAGAAAGGGCCAACTGTGAATGGAGATAAATACATTATTTGCAGTGAAAACAACAAATTGCCTTCAGGAGAATGGATGGAGAAAAAGGATAAAATCTAATCAAGTTTAAATTGGAACATGTAATCCAGCTGGGATTACACATGGATGCAGAGCAGGGACAGGCTGGACCCAGCACAGCAAAGGGCCCTGCCAGACCTCATTTGCACAGAGCTGACAGTGGGGAGCAGCTGCTGGGCATCTCCTGCACAGCCTTCCCAGCCTGCCTGGGCAGGAGTGCTCACCCTTGGCTGGAAGCATCCACACCAACTCAGTCACAGGCAACAGAACCATGGAATTGTGGAAGGGGCCCACCAGGATCAGTGAGTCCAACTCCTCTGCCTGGCAGACACAGCTGCACTGGCCCAGGGCTCCACACAGCTGGCCCAAGAGAGCTGATATTGCTGAGCTCCAAGCCCCACACCTTGCACAAGCTCTGATGTTTATGTGACCCCAAAAACCTGGCAGAAACAGCCCACAAAGAGCTGGGATAGTTTTGCTCTGGTTGAAGGGCTCTGTGGGCTCTCACAGGGATGGAGGAAGCACAGTCCCCCTCCCCAGCACCACGTTTGGACCTGCACACCAGTGTCCCTAATTATATCCACACTACCCAGTAGGACACCACAGAGAACAGATCATTAAAGAAAATAACCTTTTGTGTGTGTGTGTTAACCTGAGGACATTTTCATTTGCATTATTCAGTGATCTGGTTCCAGGCTGCTCCCCACACCAGAGTCACCACATGGGGAGGGTGGAAGCAGTGGGTCAAGCCCACCAAGGGGGTGGAAGTGTCACAGCAGCTCTCCTGTCACAGCCAGCACTGGGTGTGCCCAGGGCCTGACACAGCAGCAGAGTGCAAGGCACTGGGGTGATGGATGTGATAGATCAGAATGGCTCAGAAATTGATGGAACCTGCTCTTCTCACACCCCCAATCCATGATTAACTACAGCAGCATGGTCAGAGCTGCTGCTGGGGTGGTTAGATGTGCCTGTTTCCCAAAAAAGAAGCCAGACTGCCTCTTGTCTGTGCAAAAAAGGGAGGAAAATGGAGACGAGGGAGGATAAGAAGGAAAGACAGCACATCTTGTAGGTAAAAATCATGTTGCTTAGCTTGGAGCTAACCCCTACGACATACATTACTGTCTTTCTGTTCAATCAGTGTTCTGCTACAAGAATCAGTTACATTCAATCATCTGAAAGAGCTATTAAAATGCTGATAAAAAATTCATAAAGTAACACACAGTAATGAATCAGGAGAATTCAGTAAAGTGAGACCTACCCTTAGAGCAGGGCAAGAATGAAGGTGAACGATCGTTTGGGCCTAGCGGGCATGAAATACCCTTTTGGAAGATGAATAATTCTGTTTTGGGCTGATAAGTTGAACTAATTTATAATGCTGTTTTAGGTCCACTGCTGAAATATTTCAAATCCCTCAACTTTAAAATGCATTGCCTGTCAGAAACGGGTCTCTTAACAGTTTCCTCTTAACATTTTTCAAAATGTAACCTAGACCAATTTGCATGATTTACTGCTTTATTGTATTATACCGTGCATGATTTAAAATGGGAAATAAATTTTTTTTAAAAAAAGAAAGACAAGGTGGTGTGAAAGAATTGCTGCAGAAGAGATGCAATGGTTTTTTAGATGTCTGCACAATACACAAAGGTGCTTTTCCTGCCCTGGATCAGGACGGGGAGGCAGGCAGCCCTGTGGGGATTCAGCAGTGGTTTGTCACAACAAAGCCCAACTGTGTTTGCCTGGAGTGGCTCCTTCTGTGCAGGAGGCTCCTGGTTCCCTGTGGTGCTGGCTGAGGCCACTGGGAGCTGAAAGCAAAGAGAGCTGGGGGCCCCCAGCATCCCTCCATGTGCTCCTGCGAGTCTGTGGGGAGCAGGATCGATTTGAGCTCTGCTGCCTCCAAGGTACAAGGCACGGCTTGTCTCTCTGCAGGTGTTTTTCTGACAAGTGGGTACAGTTGCACGGTTTCCCAGCTGACTTCTCAAGAGCCAAGTCTGAGAGCCTGAGGGAGGAGAGGCAGCAGCAGCAAAGCCATCTTCTCTCTGCTTTCACTTAAGAGATATTCCTCTGAGAGCCCTGAGCTCCTCCAGTGCCATGCTCTTCCCTGGAGTGCTCTGTAATTGCACACGGGTTCTCGGCCAAATCATTCCCATGCCCAGCCAGTCTGCACTGCAGAACATTGCTCTGCTAACCCCTTGGGACACATTGGGGTGGCTGCCACACTGGATGGCAGCAGCCTGGCCTGTGGGGTGCCCAGCCAGGTGCTGCTGGGCTGGGATTGCTCCCCACAGCTGAACACCAGGAACCCCTCTCCACACCAACCCATCTGCTGGGGACAACAGGAAGGGCACCAAATGATCCCACCATTCCCAGCTTCCCTTTCAAGTGATTCATCTGCCAGGAAACCTAAAGCACCTCCAGTAACAGCCCAGGACAGAGGCAGGTGGCTGCTTTCCCTTCAGCATAGGAGATGTGCAATGAAGGGCTGGACTCCTTAGGGATGCTCACTCATCCTTGGGTGAATGCCCCCAAAGAAGTCTCCTTGCCACTTGGTTCCACTCATTCATTTTACAAAGAACACAAACCTCTGCCATTGCAATTGCAAGGACAGGCTGCCATTTTAATGGCTTCTTTCCCATTGCAGATATTTGCCCTCAAGGCAGGAAAGGAAAATGGTGAAAACGTGCAAAGGGAATGAAGACGTGGTGCACCCCTCGTTCCTCAGCTCAGCCCCTTGGTTCTGACACCAGCTGGCTGCAGTGGACAGTGTCAAACACTCTCACAACACCTTGAACTGGGTTTGCACAGCTGGCTCACAACCCACAGCTCTGATTTCCTTTCTCACTGGGGCTGGAAGCATTCATTCCATCTGAAAATGAAGTCAATGTGTTTTAAGTTGGAACTGAGGACAGAGACTGGTCCAATTCATTTCCAACTCCTAAGACTATATTGTGTGACTGATATTAAAGAACAAAGGCAGATACCCTCCCCAGCTGTAAAATAAGGCCGTGACTCTGAAGGGCACAGACTTGTTCATTAGTGGTTTCTACAGAAAATAGTGAGGGCACCAAATGATCCCACCATTTCCAGCTTCCCTTTCAAGTGATTCATCTCCAGATCAGACCCGGATTCAAAACCCCATCATTGGAAGGACCCTCATTACCTGTGCTATCAGCACCATCCATAAATGTATCCTTTACCTCCTAATTAGGCCAACAAAGGAGGGCTATTAACAGCTAAATGTGTTACAAATGCAGCATTAGGGATAGAGACTATTGACCTTTTTACTCCCAGAGATCTATATACCCCTTTGTTCTGCTGAACACAGCTCCCCCTTGTCAGGGCATCACTGGTAACGGAATATAATCTGTTCTGTGATTGCACACAGGCTTTCCTTGTACTCCATTAGAAAAATAAAGAAAGAAGTTATCTGTACATCTTGCAATGAAAGTCCCCCCTCTGCTTCAGAACATCCCAAACTCACAGAAAGCACTGAAAGCCTGAATTTTGCTAGTACTTGTTGAAGTGGATGAGAATGGCCAGCACTTCATGCCACACAAAATCTGCCTGTTAGTAACCTCAGATGACCCAGGAAGACTAAAGAATAATCCTGTGTGTTTTCATACACTCTGACTTTTATATCAGTTGAAATCTTGGGAATCATATACATATTTTTACATACAATCGAGATAGTCAGTTGGGGAAGAAAAAAAAAAAAAAGAAAAAACCCTCAAGGAATTCCAACTCTACATAATATGTGATAATAAGGCTGTTCTAGTGAAGGACTCTCTAATCGTGTATTTATTCACCTGCTCCCTATTAGGCAGAACTGTTAAACCAGCACTTTGTCCATCAGCACTTGAGTGCTCCGAGCTGAGTGTGCCTCTTTCAGAGCTGCTGGCACCAGTGAAAGCCAAATTCTGAGACCACTCTGAATAGGACTTGCATTGTAAGGCATGTGTGAGAAATCTTGCCAGAGGTGTCACAGCCCTGCCACCACCTCACCTGACAGGAGTCCTATTAAAAGACAGTGCAAAACCAGGGAAAACACAGAAAGGGGAGGAAAAAAAGAGGCAGGAAGGATGTCCCTCACCTGATGCTTTCCTCTCCTCCTCGCTTTATAAAGTTAAACACTGTCTGAGATTTATTGCTGTGAAAAGGAAAGTTAACCACATAATCAATAAAAAAAAAAATCCAATTACAGTCTATGGTGGAGCAAAACTGGGTATAATCAAAGTCTCATTTGCCAGGCCCTTACCCCAGCTGGCAGCTCAGTTAGGCAGGGCAGGGTGAGGGAACATGAAACCAGAAGTGCCAGGCTGGGCTCCAGCTGCCAGCAAGGCAGGGAAGGGAGCAGGAACTGCAGGAAACTGCACAAAGCCCTGCTGGAACCTCCTAAAACACCACCAAGCACCACTGAGTGCAGAGCAGCCTGCCCTGCAGCCTGCCCTCCCTGGAAAGGCATTTCACCATTTAGGTGACTTTCCAAGGCAGGCAGGGCTATTTCTCCCTTTCTTTCCATCAGCCACCATTCATCCAGGTGGAGCTTTTGCTGCCTCCATGAAGTATTCCCAGCAAACCTCCATGAAGTATTCCCAGCAAACCCATTAAGGAGGTTTCAGCCCCTCAGCCAGCCCATGCTGCAGCTGGGGCTCGGTGATACGGTAGATTTGGGGGGTAAATTGGGAAGCTCTAAGCCAGAGGAGGAACCATCACCACCTCATTTGCAGAGCCCAGAAGGGCTTTGTAGATTTTAAACCTGGCTCGACCCGTTTATCACAGGATACCAAGGAAATCAGAGCTTATCTCAGTTCCTTTTCTTGTACCAGGAGGATGAGTTTCAGTGAGAAATAATTTAGTAAAATAATCTCATATCTATAATAAAATGCACACTGGTATCATGCCATGAAGAAGGATTTCAAATGCTGAAAGCATCAGGCCACAGTTTCATATTCCTTATTTCAGGATCACCACTCTGCCACATCTTCTAGCATCGTGTATTTTATTTTAATCAGGCAGGAACAAACTGTCAAGAAATACTTTTATTCCTATTTGGGGGCAAAGATGATGCCTGGTTCCTGGTGAAATCAGGATGACAATGCTGGGTCCAACTGCAGTCTTCCAGAACAAAGTTATCCCTTCTAAATTTGTGACTACATTACAATCAGGATTTCTAGGACATCAGCACATTGTGTCATATGACCGTGGACTTTTTAAAATCCAGAATTAAATCTCAAATCAAGATTTACCTTCTATGGAACTCCTGCTTTAGTTCTCCTTGATGTGGTAGCAAGAGTACCAGCACTGGGACAACCTCCATGTGACATAACCTTGCGTTTTAGCAACATCACAGGAAAGCTGAACTTGTGATTGTCCCATGAAGTCACTGAGAGGAGGTTGTTCACACCTTATGATGCTACAAGAAAAAATGTGACGTGTAAGAGGAAACTTCTGCTAAAACATGCAGAGCTGAGATGTGAGGAAGCAGCACCAACCCTCACAGCACAGTTTTAGCATCACTGGCAACACTGAACATGCCAGAGTGGATGACAGTGACCTTCAGACTGGGTAAAATCTGAAATTTCCACTTTGCTTCAGCTACACCAGTATCAACCAGCACACAGAAGGGAGCAGCAGGATTGCTCTGCCCAGTGCCCCCGTGGGACAGACAGCAGGGACAGCAGCTGCTGATGTCCCCAGCCCTGAGACAGGCCTGGCAAGCAGCCCAGACACCCTGTGCAGTCACCTCATGATGATCTCTGCCAGAAACTGGCTCCTCATTGATCATCTGTGGACTGAAGTTTGTTCTTAAAGAGGAACAACAAGGCAAGGTGGTGTGGACAGGGGGAAAATATTATTTCTTTTCTGTATTTCTGGATTTTAGTCTAATCTTTAATACAGTTTTAGCCCTAAAGAAAAAGCAACCAACAAACACAAAGTATCTGATTTTTCTTTTCATTTGGGCTTTATCCCTCACTATCCATGTTGCAAATGGTTCACGGACAGTTGAGTAACAGGAGAGAAAACAGCAAAAATCAGTCACTGCTGCTGGACCATTGTACAGAATGACTTCCAGAAGTGGTGGATTCATCATGGAAAACAACTGGCACTGCAACTGCACTTCAGACTACTCTCAGGGGAACAAATGAAACAAAGCCCATGCAGAGAGCATCTATTTTGAGTTGAGATTCCTGTTTGTACTGCTGCTCCTGTGCTGCCATGGTCCCACCAGGCCCAGCTGCAGCTGACCTGCCCATGGAACAGCTGCCAGGAAAAGAGCACCTCCTGCTCTGCAAAGGCTTCCCATGGAAATCCCTTCTGAGACCTGGCTCCCAGGCCTGCAAGGGTGCAGGTACCACATAACATTTCCCCTGAGTGGGAAGAAGACGGGAGGAGAGCGACAGTCTTGAGGCACAATCCAAACATCAGGCAGGAGCAGCACTGCAGCACCAAGGGTGATGTCTGACAGTGTCCCAAAAACTTCAGGCTGTGCCTTCTCCTTTCTCCTGCGCAGCTCTGCAGAAAGCTGCAGCAGCACCTTGGCAGCTACTGAGCAGCAGCTTCCCTCTCTCCTGAGGCAGGCTGGGTCTCTTTTCTGTGAGGAGCAGCTGCCAGGTGAGTAATGCTGACTCTCACTGGAGCCCCTCAGCCCCACCATGCCCCATCCTCCCTCCTGGGATGCCTGAAGGCACAGAGCTCACACCGTGCCCAGGCCAGGGGTGTGTATGTGCAGCACAGCCAGAGAAAGCTGCTCCTGCATCATCCATGCAAGAAGGAGCTCAGAGCCCTGGGTGAGGACACAGCCACAGCACTGCTGAGTTTGTCAGAAGGGAACAGTCAGAGAAATCTTGGATAAACTTTGCTGGACACAAGGGCTAGTTGAGGGAAGGGGGATGAAGACTTGGGGCATGAGGCAGCTCCATCCCTGCTCTGGCTGGGCTGAACCCATTCCCTGCTCAGTGCCACCCTGCCAGTCACAGCCACCCTGGGATTCAGAGCTGCCAAAAGCACCGAATCTGTGTCTTCTGTGCACTCATAGCAGCATTTTTGGATGCAAATGTTAACACTTTACCCTAACCCAATTAATACCTAGTGTTCAGCCACAGCACTGATTAACATGTTGTTCGCAGTGATTAAAACATTTCTTCTCCATTACCATACAGTTAAATGCTTGGAAGAGAGCTGCACTTAATGGGATACAGGCAAGGTTGCAAATCATGGCTGTCACACTTGGGGAGGGGAAGGAAAAATCCAGCCTTTTTTCCTGCTTCTCCCTCTTCTTTTAGAGTTGCTAATTAAGGGCTGACTTTTTGGGCAGAGAAAGAGGGGGGTGGAGGATGGGGAAAAGGAACTTTAGGTAATTGAAAGAATCCAATTCATGCAAGTGCCTGACTGGTGCTAACCTACATCATTAAAGTTGCCAGCTAACAAACATCAAACACAGGCCAGTATTAATGAAGCAGATGTATTAATTTCCGATTTCTGAGAAAGCTCAGCAACTGGCTGGCTCGCCAGCTTCCTCTCCCTCTCCCTCCCTCTCTCTCCCTCTCTCCCCATCTGACAGCACTATTAATGATCTTTAATGCCCCACAGGCACTAATGGGTCCCGCTGGGAGTCCAGAAATACTGCAATTTGTATTGAGGATTTAGACATAACAAAAAAAAAAAAAAAAAAAAAAAAAAAAAAAGGGGGGGGGTAAAAAAAAAAAAGAAAAAAAAAAGAGCCCTCTGCTCTGGGGAGCAGGCGCTTGATCAGTCGCTTCCCCCTGTGGAATAGCACAACAGAAAAATAAATGACAGCTCTGCGATTAAATCAAGCCTTGTGCTTTAAGTGCCAGAGAGTGTGTGATTGTCACTAACAATCTCCGGCTTGTTAACACCGCTGGGCTATGAGCAAACAGCAGTCAACACTCCCCACCCCCGATCGGAGGCGGGCTCCCCATTACTGCATTTATCCAGCTCCATCCTGAGGGGAAACAATTCCCTCTGGGCACGGCTTGGGGAGGGGCCGGGGGGGCTGGGATTGTTATTGTTGTTGGTTTTAAATAACTTCTGTTATTCATCTATTGAAAACCTGAAGGGAAAAGCGAGGTGGGGGGAGAAAAAAACCCCATCTGCTGCCACGTTCAGGCAGGCAATTACTCCTGGAATATTCGAGAGCAGGAGTGACCCATCCCCTGCTGGTCCCCGCCATGCCTCAGGCTTGGGGAGCAGGGATGGGAAGAAGGAGGGATGTGTGTCCCTCTCTGCAAACCTCACCGGAATATCTCAGATTTAACAGCAATCCTTTCGTGTTGTTCAGTTCAGGACAAGCTGTGTGTCTCTGCCTCCACCCCTCATCAGCCCATCGAGGTTTAGATTCTGCTCATTTTAGAGAAACCCAACGGGATCGTATCTAAAGCTCCATTTGGCCGTGGATGCGCCGAATGGCAAGAGCAGACCAAAAAAATCCTGGCTGGTACAATAAATACCCAGAGCCCAAGGACCTCCTCCCATTCAAGTGAATCCCCAAACTCCCACCGAGTTCAAAGGGAGCAAGCCCGAGCCCCCAGGCTGTTTCTGAACGTGCCAACAGCAGGAATTATCTGAGCAGGATAATTATTTTTCTTAGCCAAGAGGCAAGGTATCCTTCTCACGGCTACAAACTTCAAATATTAGCCCACTGTTCCAGTTAGACAAAGACCAAAGAAAGGCACAACAGCTTCTTATCATGGAGTTTTCTGTTCAGATGGAAATATAGCAGGCTTTAAGTCTGACATTGGCTGTCCAGACATCTTCATAACACCAACAGCATTTGGAATTTCACCTGTGAAATTACTCATATCTTAAGCATTGTAGATTTATGATTTAGATATAATGAAGAGACTTTTTGACTCCATGCAACAGATGGAGAGGAAGGCTGGGCAATAAAAAAAAAAAATAAAAATCAGGAACATCTACTTTCCCCAAAACAATTCCTTAAAAATTGGCCTTCATATCTGCCTCCAGATGAAATGGAGATGCTGTTACATGCAATTTAATTACAAAGTATTTCTAGATGGGAATGGAATGAGTCAGAATTTGGGTTTTAAATACTTCTACCTGAAACTTTTCTCACTTCATAAGCAGGCTGTTGATCTGACAGTGCAGATCGGTGTGCCCGAACTTCCAACGTGCTCATACAACACACACAGAGCCATTTATTATGTTTCTCCTCTGCTCTCAGAGTTAGGCAAAATACCCTGAAGACCTATAATAAACTCATGATTTCTTGGAGGAACAATTTAGGTTATTTTTAAATGTAGATCTTAAAAGTTGTAGGATTACTGGATGGGAAGATATCAATCAAGTGATTCAAAATGTCCATTCTCCTTAAGTGAGTGATGTATCTTCTTTCTTCTTGCCTGTCTTCTCCTCTTTTCTGTGTCAGTCATACATCCTGGCTGCTATTCACACTTCATTCACAATCCTCTGTACCTATAATCTCTGTTATTTGGCTGTCGACTCCTCATGCCTCATTAGGCATGTTTGACACCTGCACCTAATACCTTTTCACTGGCAGTGCAGGACAGCTTTTGACAAGAACAGATATTTTTCCACAACATCTATAAAGAAGGTCTTCCCAGTGTGTACCGTGTGTATTTTATGGGGTTAATGTGATTTTTTTCCTCCCTTATTCAATAAACTTACATCTTATTCCTCTCTCCTTGTTAGACACAAGTGGATTTTCTTTGTCTTGGTCAAAGGGATGTGTGCACGTGTCTGTGAGAGGGTAAAGCTGCAAAAGCAAAGCAGTAATTTGGGCCAATGGGGCCTGCATTGAGTATCCAAATCAACACAATCGTCTGCACGTCTGTGTGTCTATTTTAAAATAGTATAAACCTAATTAACATGATACAGATTTCTATATATAGGCATAGATGACATTACTCCTAAAGAAAACCCTCCTTTTAATTTGACTTGAACTAATTAAAATAGAGCACCAAATTACGAGAATTCCTGGACTAATAAATTACTGTACCACTCAAGAGCATGAAATGAATTCTTTTGGGACTGTAACTTGATTTGTTAAAGAGCAATGAGTGGTTGTTCAATGTCATAAATGAGTTAAAAACATGTGAAAAGCTGCAGGGTCAGCACAAGTCAGACATGATCCTGCACACCACTTATTTAGGGAGGTTGGTGCTAATTGAGGAGACCCCTCAATTAGTGGGCAGTGCCAACCCAAAATTCAAGGTGTGCTCAAGCTGTGTGAGGCTGGGGGAGATGGAGCTGACACACCTACACCAGCCTGGCCAGACAAATTCTCCAGGAACCAGTAAATACCCACAGCTCTGGAGGCATTTCTAGTGATGACAATCATGACTAAAATATGAGGATAAAGAGGCATTCCTCTCTTACACTGTTTTTTTTTTTTTTCATTCTTATTAGAATAAAAATTGTGAAGGGCAACTTGGTTTCAGCTTGGCTCCTTTCCCCTGCAATTGAGCAAAGCTGGAACTGATTTTTTAACAACATTCAGCCTCTCTGTCAAAATCCAGCTCTGTGCTGTAAAGGGAGAAAAACAGCCCAGGGAGAAGGATTCCATCCTTCCATGTCCTGAGTCTGTGCAGATTCGCTGGTACCTTCCCTACCTGCCTTGGGTGCTCTAGCTGGGGGAACCAGGTCACATTTTCAGAAATAGTGATTTCTGTAGATGTCAAACAAGATTTTCCTGCAGCTGTTTTTCAGTTTCCTTTGGTTCTTCAGACCAGCTGAAAGGAGGCAGGATGAAAGCAATCTCAGCACCCCTGGCACACTGTGAACTCAGAACCAGGGATGCACGTTGCCTTTTCTGTTTTCTCCTAAATAATAGATCTTTTGTTGTTGTTTAATTTCTCTTTCCAGTTCAGTGCCAGGGCAAATGTGAGTAAAGGTTGAAATGGCAACATAATAATAATAATAATAATAATAATAATAATAATAATAATAATAATAATAATAATAATAATAATAATAATAATAATAATAATAATAATAATATTAGAAAGAATAAGCCCCAGGAATCAAACATAATGATTCCATCCCAGTTCCCCCCACACACCGTGTGGCCAGTCCTTTAGAAGACCTCCCCTGCTATGTTCTTGTACAAAGGAAACTATCTACTTCCCACATCTGGCATTATATTTGGCTGTCCTCACATTAAAATTAAATTCTGATAAAAATGGGCATAAAGGCACAAGGGTTAGTAGGAAGCAGCTCGCAGCAGTATTGATGAGAACAGCTTGCAGCTGGAAGCCTGAGATAACACAGTTTGTCAGAACGCTGTCACACAGCTGCCTGCATAATGAGGGAAGGAAAAAAAAAATGCTCTTTCATTTGTTATCAGTGGAAATCTCTAAAAGAGATGCATCATTTAGAAGTAGCCTGACTAATGGTCAAGTTCTACAGGGATGCAGATGGGATGTGGAAAATATTCCCCAGCAGCAAAGCCCCAGGCTCTATCATCCTTAGCAACCCTGTCTGCTGCCAATGCCAGTGGACAGCCCAGCAAGTGCCTTTTGCTCTATAAAATGGGATCTCAGATGATGAGCTGGGGTTTTAAAAGGTGCCAGTGGTAAAATCCAGTTGTTAAAGTGATTTTGCTAGGACTGTCACTGTCATGCCTCTCTTAGGCTCGATGCCCTAACTGTGGAGCTTTTCTATCTCCATTTAGGATTAACTCAGACTAGCACAACTGGAGCAAAATCACTCCTCATTTACACTGCTGGCAGAGAAGGCTCAGACCCACAAATCTTTGGAAATACATAAGGCACATTCTTGCAATGCATAAATTTATTCAATTAAAAGTAATTGTTTTAAAGCACCATTTAAAAATTAATTTTCAGTTCTTCAGGGTTTCCAGCCCTCCTTTCCCATGGCTCAGTATGGAAAATGAGGATGAGGCACCTCAAGAGCTGCTGGAGGTGGGACCAAGGGTCCATCCAGCCCAGTGTCCTGTCAGTGATGCTGGAAAATCTCCACCTAAAACCTCCACCTAAGGGCACCCACCACAGACTTGCTCATCAGGAGAGCCTCCTTTTGTCCTCACTATCTGCCAGTATGTAGTCTGTGACATTCACAAGGGGAAAAATGTCTTTTACTGGACATTTCCAAGAGTATTTTCTTCAGGTGGACAACATCAGGACAGGAAGTCAAAGAGGAAAACCTCTCACTGATGCATTGCTGTCAGAAATCAGATGTCTGGGTACCAAATCTGACCCCATCCAAGTATTTCCATGAGCCAGTTCAGGCTGTGTGCAATGTCACAAAAATAATCCCCCAGAGCTCAGAGCCCCTGCAGCAGAGGCAGGAATGGCAAAGCTGAGCAGAGACTCAGCTTCCAACAGCAACATGAACTGCAATTTGTTCAGCTGGTTTTGCCAGGTAAAACTGGGTACAGGAGGCACAAAGGAGGGGGAGCACAGCCCCAAAGATGGCAGGTATTGATTGTGACCTTTCATAGAGGCACACCTTTGCTGTGTGACCAGCTGTCTGTGCAGTTAAAAGGCCAAGCACTGCTGAAGGTATTTCCTCTCCCCTCACCAAATGTTAATCTGTGCTGAGGCGTTCTCAGGGACTTCACAAGGTTCCCAGCCTTCCACAGGAATCTCCTTCAGACTTCCACTCAGTTGTGAAAAACAATTCTTATGATTTAAAGGGAGTCATATGTATTATTTCTCCTGTCTCTCCATTTCTAAAGGCATCAGGGATGGTTAGGTGATTTTGATGTGTCTCTCCCCTCTCTTTACATCCCTCATGTGTTGCTCATTTTCTCCATTCCATTTGGCATACAAGCCATCCTATGTCATGTCCTGTTTCCTGATCCTTCACCCTGTACTCTGCATTGCTGCTGCACTTCAGAGGGGGTTTGTGTCTCACTGAGGAGGGAAACAAGGGCAGCTCCTGACAACACTGCCCTGGCTACAGAGCTGTTTGTGCAGCAGCACAAGCCTTGCCTTACTCACACGTGCTGCACTGGCCTCTGCAATGCTGGGATAACAAAACCTCTGGTTTTGAAAGGTGTGTTTCCTTACCATCATCCTAGGCTTTCAGAATGATGGATCTAGATTTGACTTCTTTTAATTTATTTATTAAAATTTCTAGGCTACAAGCAATCCACTTACAAAAAGGGAAACTGAGGGGAAAAATAGGAAAGTGGCACATTAAAATAGGAATATGGCATAACTAAAACTGTGGTTTAAGAATGGCAATTTAAAAGCAAAAACCTCATATTAAAGGGAGGCAAAATTAATAAAATTGGTAAATTGTTGAAATGGCAACAGAGAAATTCCTTCCTTTCAATCAAATTTTGTAGGTACTTCCATGTAGGTCCTATAATCATGGTATTCAGCCATTTTTTGTCCTCCCCTTTACCATGGATGATGCCCTGACTCTACATTACTTTCCACTACTACAGTTCTGAATAGAGCTATGCTGGCTGTAAGAACAGTTTTACAGTGTTTTATGGAAAATAAGAAAATTCCACACAAACTTTTTAGAATTGTCCCCTAAGAAACCTCTTTCCCCATCTACTGCACTCTTTTCAGCCTGCACCCAGCTCATCCAGACTGCCTTTAGCTGGGCTTGCCTGCACCTACAGACCTGGTGGGAGAAATCAGGAACTGGGAATGGGATGCGGCTTCTGCTGCTGCTGAGCTCCATTCCCCTGGCACAGGAAGCTCCAAAGGGAGGGGAAGGAGGCACATCTGGGAGGGGTGTGCAGGGTTATTCCAGCCTGGAGAAGGGTGCCAGGGACACAGTGCTGCCTCTGAGCTGGAAGGGAGCCCAGGGATCACCCAGTGCAGCCCTGGTCCTGCACAGACCCCAACAATCCCAGCCTGGGCATCCCTGGAGCTCCTGGAGCAGCCTCGGGGCTGTGCCCATTCCCTGGGCACGTGCCAGCACCTCTGGGGGAAGAACCTTTCCTGAAATCCAAGCTGACCCTGCCCCGGCCCAGCCCCAGCTGTTCCCTGAGTGCTGTCCCTGTCTCCCAGAGCAGAGATCAGTGTCTGCCCCTCCTCTGCCCCTCATGAGGACGATGGAGCCCTGATGAGTCTCCCCTCATTCTCCTGCAGCTGCACATTGCAGTGCCCTCAGCTGCTCTCACACAGCTTCCCTTCCAGACCCTTCCCATCCTCGTGCCCTCCTGTGGGTGCTCCCTGATGGTTCAATGTCCTTTTCACACTGTGGTGCCCAACCTGCCCCAGCTGTGCAGGTGAGGCTGCCCCAGCCCAGAGCAGAGCAGGACAATCCCCTCATGGCCTGGCTGGAGCCCCAGGGCAGGGATGGCCCTGCTGGCCCCAGGGCACTGCTGGCTCTGATCCCTCTGGCCATTGTCCCTGCAGGGTCAGCAGGCTCTGCCTGCCCATGGCATGCCCTGCTCCATCCCCCAGGGCAGATGGAGCTCCCAGGACTGTGTGAGTCACTGTCCTGGGCATTCCTCACTCACATGGAGTTTCTGTCCCTTGACTCTGAGGTGTGCTCCTCTCCTTGGCAAGCACAGCACTTGTTACCATCACAGTGAGCTGCAAGGTGTGTGGGTGTGATTTAATGCTCCAGTGAGCTCCAGCTCTCACTCAGCCCCACAGCTGGGGACACACTCTCCCATTTTCCCCTCTTGACTCTGATGGATGTTGCTTTGGGGACTGACTGTGTGAAAAAGGGAAAGGAAAGGCACACAGTTATGAAGGTTTGATTTTTTTTAAGATGATATCTGGGAGTTTTATCCACTTCTGGCATCAATACTATGTAAAACGTGCCCAGCCACCCACTGCTCCAGCCTGTGGGTGAACACAGGGCAGCAGAGGCAGGACTGGGACAGCACTCTGGCTGTGTGCAGGAATGCTGCAGAGCATCAGGAAGGGGTTGTTCTTCCTTGCAGCTCCCTGAGGATTATGGATTAAGAAAAGGGAAGCCAGATAAACCCTATCTCACTTTTTTCCCCCTAGGCCTTTGTACCTACTGACATTTGTCAGAAGTCTGTTCTGGGAAAGGCAAAGATTCTCATAATGCTGGTGAACCCTCAGGTTTGGAGCAGTAACCTGTCCTCTGTTCACCTGATTTTCAGTAGCAAGCACAGAGGTGTTAGCACTGAAACTTGTCTGCTCAGCCTGTGTGACACCTCTACCCTCTCTGCCTTCAGCAGATAAATCAGCTCCTCAAAACGTGCCCACCTACTGCTGGATGCTCTACCACACCACAGCTGGCTCCTGTGGCAGCAGGAACTTCCCAGAGCTGGAAGTTACCTTGGCAGCCATGATTTACAGCAGTGTTGCAGTGAATCTAATCAGAAGTGTGAATACTCCCCTCCTATCTGGCACACATCGTTGGCGTTCTAATTATTCACACATTTTGGCAAGCATTATGGTGTTCCCCTACCAAGCTCCTAATCCCTGCAGATCAGTTAAAATAAATGAAAGAGAGAATCAAAAGGCACTTAAAAATTCAGCGGTTCTCTAAATGGGCTTGAACAGGCTCCAGATTATCAGTTGTTGCAGCTGACTAGCACTTAAAATTAGGCCCTCCCCTCCAACACACCTCACATTTCCCCTTCTCTTGTAAAGGAACTGTCTGCTAGTCCCATTCCTGGATGTACCAAAATGTCTAAATGAGTAAAAAGGGAAAATATATGCACATCACCTACATTCTGTATATACTGCAAAACGTTGAATTTGGTAGTCTGAATGTGAAGCTTTTAACTGCAATGAGAACAGATCCCAATGTGGAGAACAGTCACAGAATATGCTAAATCAGGAAAGTGTGGTAAACCCCAAGTTTTCCTTTAGTTATTTCTGTGTGGCAGAAATATCCCAACACCATGGAATGAGCTGCTGTTTTACAAAAGCAATGTAACGTTGAGATCCATCCCATTTGCAGTCATTAAAAATGTATATTCCTTGGTGAAAATGAAATATCTGCTTATGAAATAAGAGCCCTCCTATGTGTGTTTCCCTGGCAGGCAGTTCATTGTGTCCATGCAGACATTTACTGGCTCTCTTCAAAGGCACCTGAATGCTGCTCCCAGTCCTTCCCTCTGGCCAGGCTCTCCCTTCCCAGGAAATCCACTTTGGCACAGGGGCCCCAGCCCTGATTTTCCTGCAGCCCCCGGAGCCAGTGCTACCCCTCACCCTCACCCTCCTTCCTGCATACAATTTTCTGCTCCAGCTGCTCTCTGTGACCCAGTAAGCAGAGCTGGGAATCAACTCTAACCTCTCCACTTCAGGTAGTTTAGCATTGAGGTCTCAGAGCCAGCTTTCTGCTGGACCCTCCGTCACTCACACACATCCACATCCACACTGTAATACTTTTATATTCCACTGAGCTGTTTCTCAGCCAGGTATTTATGAGAGAAGAGGCTGCTTTATACTGCACTGTTCTTTTCCTTCTCCCTTACTTGCTCCCAGGTGCCTTGTGTAACTGTGATGCTTTTGTTACCACCCCGGCACCCTCCCAACACAAACAGCACCCACACACTGCTGTTTATTAAAGACTCTGGCCATTGACGTACCTCTGTGTTCAGAGGAAACACCAAAGGAGTGAACATGTTGATGTTTCACACGTATGAAATAACACAGGACAGGTCAGCACTTCGAAATGAGTCGTTTTTAGGTGTCACCATGGAAACGGGCCAAGGTAAATCTCCACATTACAAACACCAAGGGTCTTCAGTGACTCCTGCTAAAATGCAGAACTAAAAGGAAAGGGGAAATTCTAATAAGCACATATGTGAAGGCTCTAATAAAAAATGGATGCTTTCATGTTTATGTGTAGCTGGCAACAAGGAGAGGCTAATTTCTTATTTGGTGTAAGTCAATATAGCATCACTGAGCTCATCAGGATTGTGCAGATTCACACACAAGGCAGATCCCTACCGTGGTGTTCTCCACTTCCAGTTTTTAGGAGAGAGAGCTGGCCATGCGTCAGTAAAACAGCAGTTCTAGTTAACTGGGAGCTGCAAGCCTGTTCTGGAGGACAGGGAAGAAGAAAAGCAGAAAAAATGGAAAGATATAGTGGTGGAGAGGGGAAATGTGAGTGAATGACTGACGTGAGTGTCTGGGGGCTTCTCCCGTGTGCACGATCTCCTCAGAGCTCTCCTAAGACAGCCCAGTCTGGCAGGTCTGGTTGAACACATCCACTCAATGTAAACAGTAACTCACAAAAATGTCACTTTCTTGAACACTGAATGCTTTGAAATCCGACAGTAAAGGCATTAACATATCCATACATATTCACAAGTAATTTAATTATGAGGTCAAATACTGCCGGCTATATCTGTCAACTTCCATGTACATATTTTGATTAATCAACTAGTTCCTATTTTTATTTTTAACATTATTGTTTAATACTCATCACAGGTTCATTGTCTTAGGCTCAACAGAGCCAGAGAATTAAAGCAGAAGCTTTAGTCACTGAAGACTTTGTTCATAAGGGCCTCAATGCTGTATAAGGGTTTTATGAATTCCCCACCCCATGCCCAAGGCTTGGGCATGTCCTTGAAGCCTCTGGGCTGACTTTGACAAGAAGAAAAGTCAGGGAGGGATGTGGGGACAACAAGGAGCAAGTGGCAATAGTTAGAGGGAAACCAGATGGAGGAAGGAGGGAGCAAGTTTCCATTATTGTTACCTAAGGGCTCCATCTCTGTGGTCTTATTCAAATATACAGAAAGCAGAGTGAATTTGGGGAAAAAAAAACAAGTAGTTTCTTTTTCTCTGGTCTTCAAATGACATTCTTTTCCTCCTGCATCTTGCATAAGGCCAGCAACCCCCCTGAAGCTGGTGTGCATTCCACATTGTGCACACTGGTTAATCCAAAGGCACGGGATTGTGTGTCCCCAGGTCTGGTATGAATTACTGCAGAACAGCATTCCTCATTTATGAGTGCAGTCAAAACATTAAGGAGATTTAAATTTTCTTTTTAACATGCACTCAAGTTCAGTAGACTCCTTCATAAACTTGTTTTGGAATGATTTTTCGATTGTTAGCAACAGAACAAAGTTATCTAGAATATGTCTGTATTAAGATTGAACCTCAATAGATTTTTAGATAAGACAGATTAATGACTTGTATTTATACAGCAGCTCAAAGTGTTTCACAAATATTGATGAATTAAAGCCTCTTGACAGACTTCCAAGCAGGACAATGTTAACATCCCCTATTTACAGATGGAACTGTAAACTCTGTCAGGAGATATTCAGAGATTAAATTATTTGCTTACGGTCAGAAAGTCACCAACAGCACTCTGGAGTCAACGCTGCTCCCTCGCCAAAACACACCCGTCACATCAGCAGCAATCAGCCACGGCACAAACATCCAGAAACCCAGACTGCACTCCAGGGCAGAACCAGGGTGTTTATAGGCTACAAAAATATAAGTTCTGCTCTTTTTTTTCCCATGTCATCCTATTTTATCTACAAACAAGAATAAAAAGTAAACAAGAACAGCAATCAAATAAATATTAGAATATAGATATTAGGAAAAAGTTTTTCATGCAAAGAGTGATAAAGTACTGGAATGGTCTGCCCAGGGAAGTGGTGGAGGTGGTCTCCATCCCTGGATGTGTTTATCAAAGCCTGGATGTGGCACTGGGTGCCAGGGTTTAGCTGAGGTGTCAGGGAATGGGTTGGACTCAATGATCTTGAAGGTCTCTTCCAAGCTTGTGATTCTGTGATTCTGTAAATAAATAAATTCCTAACTTTGGCCTGCTGAATGGCAGTTGGGTTAATTTACAACCTCTGTGCTGGCATCAGCAGCAGCCCATGATCTGCCCTTTCATAGGATAAATGGATGTAAACTGGAAAAGTCTATAGCTCATAACAGATAACGACTTGTACCTTTAGTGCCTTAAAGCTCGGCACCTTTATGTCATAAATGATTCCTTGTCTAGCAATAATGGAGTGTAACATGCTCTCAGGGAGAAAAAGGAGAAGAGGAAGGAAATAAACCATGGTGCCATTTGACTAAAAATGCAAAAGTATTCACTGGATGTGTTACAGTGTCCAGTGGGTCTGAGCCATTCTGGGATCTCCTTCAGTAGCTGGCAAACAACCAAAACCCTATCCCTGGGCTGGACATGGAGCATTTCCAGCACACAGGTGGTTCTTTGGCCATCTCTGTTTAATTTGCAATGGCTTTGGTTACCTGTGCACATCCTGAGGTGCTCTCATCACTCTCCCCTGCTCTGTGCCTCAAATAGACAAAGGATGTTAAACCAGAGAGAAATTAACTCTAATCACAGCAAAAGCTGCACCAGAACCTTACACAACACACCTAAGCATAAACTTCAAAGTGACTGCTGTGAATCCTGCCCTGGTATAAGCGAAACCACAGGAGGAAAGCAAACATCTGGGCCCCATGCAGTGTGGATCTTTGTGCGTGTGTTATTCCAGGCAATCCTCACAATTAGAGATCCGACAGAAACTCAGGGCAATGCACGCGTTCCTGCGTCGCAGCAGTGGAACAGATTGAGGAAAAAAAACATCCCAAAAGGTTCTTCCACACAAAACTTGGCAGAGACCCTGGAATATGCATTTCCTTGATGTTTCCTGCAGAGTGCAGACCTCAAACCAAAGCTACCTCGGCCTCCACAGAGGTGGGGCAGCACCCAGAATTAGGTTCCAATACTCTCCTCTGTCTGGAGACAATTACTCTCTCTAAATTTTGTGTTGCCAGGGGAAAGCCTCTGGACCTTCCCACTCAGCTATTTGGCCTCTATTAGAATCACAGAACCATAAAATGGTTCATGTTGGAAGGGCCCTTAAAACCATCAAGTTCCAATCCCCTTCCAGTACACCAGGCTGCTCCAAGCCCATCCACCCTGGCCTTGCACACTTCCAGGGATGGGGCAGAGTTTTGTGAAGAATCCTCAGTGAAAGAATCCCTTCTTCTGTCACACCAGCACTTTGTGCTCAACAAATGAGCTTGATCATACACATGACTGCATTTTTGGACTGAAGTTTCAGGTTTAAAACACTGCATGCCTTTCATTTTACGTGGTATTTTCTTTTATTCTTTTTTAACTTAGCAAATGCCACGGTGCACACTCAGTTTTGATTTTAATAGCTAAAGATATGCACGCAAAAAGCATCCTAATTACTGCTTTCCTGGCAGACGCAGCCATTTCCTTGGGTTTTTATTGCCATTAGTTTTCCTCACCGATTTATCCTTAGCTACTCTCTTTGCATCTCCCTCGCCTCCCCTGAGCCCTTTCCTCCTCGCTTCTCAAGACTTGTCAGCACGCCTCCGATCCCCAGGAGAGATTGAAGGCCTTGTAAAACCCACTGCGCAAACAAGCATTCCTGTTCATTTATCACATTTAGCATGCGCACTTCCACACTCATCAAAACCAAGCCTGAGCTCGCTAAGTCATTTCCCTCTCCCAATTACAAATTAGTCCATTAGGCTGTCTGCAGTAGGCCCTCTGTTGCATCTTGGTAATGGCTTCTGAGATTTCCATCATAATCGTAATGGCTCCCTGTGCAGCCATGAGGGCAGATGGAGGCCGCTCGTGGGTAATGAGGTATCACACTACCAAAGGGCACAGCTCTGGGCTCATTATTTAGTCTTGGCTGTTTTGTGAAAACAACAACAAAGGTAAAATGCTGAAGGGAACACTTTAGCATATTAAATTAACACTTCTTGAAATTTCTCTCTGTAAACATGCCATATTTTTTCTTTATGAAACATCCCATGTGTCTGAGTGTGCGACGTGAGGGAAGAGGGAGGAGGGAGAAGGGACCAGTGTGTGCTGCCATCATCCCTGCAGGCAGAGCCTCTCCTGAGCCGGGGGAGCACCAGGACAGCCTGAGGAGCTCGGCTTGGCCCTTGCCCATGGTTCCATGCTGGCCATTCACATGGGGCCTGCTCACCTGAGCTGCTCCCAAAGCGCCATGGCCGAGGGATGGATCTGGGGAGGGGACCTGGCTGGGAGCCTGGGGCCAGCTGCTCCTGCTGCACCCAGCACTGGGGCTGGCCCTGTCACAGGCTGGATAACAGCAGACACCAAAAGCTGTGACCATCCCTGGTGAAGCAGCACTCTCAGAAAAGCAGGGAGGGAAGCCCAGCACTGAGGCCCTGCTCACTCCCCTGCACTGAGGGATGTGGGGCCTGGCAGGAGGCTCAGCTCAAAGAGAGAAATAATGTTTAAGACAAGCAGGTTAAAATCAATATCAATTAGACACTCTTTGAACATTGCTGCTCTCTTTAGATTTTGTCTGTTGGATGTGAACTGTTGCTAATTTGACTTTGTTCCCAGCAGCACAATTGTGTTCAAGATACCAAATCCGACTGCAGGGTTGAGGTTAGGGACAGCTAAGGCCAAGCCTTTCCCTTCTCATTGGAGCTGGCCTTAATTTGCTTCCCTTGTGGTTTTTTCTTATCCATCAGAGATCAGGAGACTCTAAATATGCAAGTGGTAAGGCCAGAGGTAGAGTTTAATGTGGGTGGGAGAGGAGGTGAGGAACAGGAGCGGGGAAGGGACAGGAAGCTTCTGTCCCTCTCCCTCACACAACTTCAACACCATTACAAGAGTAAGAAAGGAAAATGTCATAAATGTGGTCTGGCACTGTGTGGAATTTGCCTAAATGTCAGCCAAGCATACCCAGGCAGGGGCAGATCTGTGCAGGGAGGGAATTTTGCACACCTTGTGTCTCCTGCAGGATCAATCCCTGCCTGTGACCGGAGCGCTGGAGGTGCAGCTCCCGTGGGGGAGGCAGGAGCCACCAAAACGTTTCAAGATTCTTCCCTCAAGTCACTGAGCAGCAGCTCCTGAGCCCCTCTCTGACGTCCTGGTGGCACCAGCCATGTTGTCTATGCCAAAACACATTTTTAGATGTAGGATAGTGAGTGAATACTGAAAAACACATTTTACATGTGAAATACTGTTTGGATAGGAAAAAGAAATCAAGGCAGACCAGTGATTCTGAGAGATGAGTGCAAATCCAAAGTTAGCAGGAGGATTGCCATCCAACTCTGCTTTGGTGAGCAGTAAAACACAAATTTATGAGCTGGGTTTTGTTAAAGTCGGATATGGATTTTTGAAAATGAAAAGGATGGATGGGAGGACGGCAGTGAGACATTTAATCAATGTCATAAAAATGTAACATTCATTGGTCTCCTAAAATGAAATTAATAATCTGTGTAGAAGTATCATTAGGAGATAAGTGACATTTTTAGGCTTTGATTTGTAACTTGTAACAAATCTTACTTCCACATATTTCAAACATCCTTAGTGATATCCATCTTTATTAAAACATACCAAAACCTTTTCACCTCAGCTAGAGTGGCCCATCAAGCATTTTTTCCCCAGCATAATATCCTTAAGTAAAAAGACACATTATCAGGCACAGACTTTGCAGTAATGAAGGCAGGAAGAGACATGCTCCGTACCATATTCAAATTAAATCAGGGATTTCAATACTCCCTGATTATCAGGGAGTCTTGTCTTTCACTAATAAATTTCTCCTTCATCCCAGGCAGAGGCTTTCTAAGCTCTCTCTGAACTGATCAGACATTTCATTGTGTGCAGGAGGGTGAGGATAAGGTGTGAGCATGGGGGGAGCAGGAGTGTGGGGTGGGGGGATACAAAATTAGGCAAGTCTGCTCCATAAATGATTGGAGCTATCACATGAAAAGGCAGCCTTACAGGAACACAAATCTGATTCACATGGCTGCTGAATTTAGAAGGATTTGGGGGAAGGAGTAGCTAATATCAGAGGTTTATTCTCCTTACATTTAACATCAAGGCATTTTGCATCCAAGTACTTTCATACATTTTAATGGAGCTGCATTTGATTTGCTCCAGGTAAGTGAGGTGAGAAGTTGGAGTCCAGGGCATGGATTATTAGTACAGATCATCTCTCAGACAGAGGGGGAGGTGACATCCTTCCTCTGCCCTCCCCCCTTCCCATGCCTTTTTAAAAGGGCACCAAGAAAGTGCCCTTTCCTTTAAATTTTTTTTGGTTGTTTTTTTTTTTTTTTTGTTTGTTTTGTTTTGTTTTGTTTTGTTTGTTTTGGTTTTTTTTTTTTTTTTTTTTTTAATTAGCAGCACAATCACAATCAAGTTGTGCAACCAGGAGACTTTCCATCTTTTCTTCATGGACTCCTGTCAAGCATGTTCTAATTAAGCTGTTTCTGTTTCCATTGTGGACCAAGAGGAGGATGACAGCAGGGAGAAGTTGGTGAGAGTTATCACGGCACACGTTCAGAAGTTACAGAGATAAAGGACAAGCCCCTTGTTGTGGCTGTGACAACAACAACAGAGAGAGTCCCTGCTGGGGGCCACGTGCTGGAGCCTGGCACATCGTCCTTGCCTCAAAGAGAATACAGGATCAACAGGAAAGGAGATAAAGGAAGGATCTCAATCCTATCTGCACACTGAAACTGTGGCCTGGAGAGATGTGATTCTTTGCCCAGTATCACAAAGCTGCTCTACATCAAAATCAAGTGGTGCACCTAATTCTCCAAAGTCCCAGTTAAGTGCCTTAATCAAAAACTGCTTCAGGGCCTAGAGAGAATTGTCCTGTATATTAATTATCCTTTACATTTCAAGAGTCACTAGGAAAGTGTTCTTGTTTTTACTCCTAGGCCAACTTCCAAAGGGTCCCACTTAATAAAACATTCAAAACTTCACTTGGGATTTCTGGCCAATTTTGTTACCACCTTTGATTCTATTTGTGTTCTCCCATAATTGCTCTAGCTCGTGAGAAAAGGACATGTTTCTTTTATTTATACAGCTGACTCTGGACAGATTTAGTCTCAGGGAATTTGGTGACACTATTACACTGTGCCCATGTCCTGCTCTCAGCAGCCCCTTTGGGACTCAAACTGCCAATTTAAAATGTGATCTGATAACAGACAGGAACTATGTGACCATTCCCAAATGTAAAGATGATGTTGTTACACATCTCCAAGGACTGTGGGCTCCCCACTTTTAGTAAGAATGGCCCAGGCTGCAGATCTGTAGATCTGTGCAGGGCAGGGAGCTGGGCTGCAGTGACCTCCTTCCAGCTCTGGATATCCTCTGATTCTATGGTTAGGAATTATTTTGCTCACAACCATACATAGTAGTACACATGTACATGTCTGTAACAATCATTTTCACACCTTCCCCAGCTAGAAAGCCTTAGACTGTCCCTTCACAACTTCTGCCTGGGCTCACCTGGCCACGACAGGAATGTCACAGGTAACAGAGTGCGAGCACCAATTGCAGGATGTCACAAAGGGCAGGCAGCTGCCCTGGCTCCTTCCTCACCTCTCAAGTTCCTCCTATCGACAGGTATTGAAATACAATGCCTAGGTAATTCCCAATATATCCCTTTATTGTAATTTTTGCCTACCTTGCTTTTCATTGAAATTATTTACTGAAAGAAAAACACAAAGGCCCCTCCC
The DNA here is from genome assembly GCF_028018845.1 of Melospiza georgiana. NCBI lineage: Eukaryota > Metazoa > Chordata > Aves > Passeriformes > Passerellidae > Melospiza > Melospiza georgiana. The sequence continues at coordinate 3,718,134 of NC_080448.1, forward strand.
TTTGCAAAGGTTAGGTCTTTGCTCAAGCCCACAGATTTTAACCTCATAAATATTCCCAGCTATAAGATCTTATTAAGAAGGTATGTCTCCCAAGAGCATAAAACCATCAAGCTGTAAATTTTATTTAATTTCCCACGAGATTTCCTAGCCTCATACATATAATTAGAGTGCAGTATAGAGCACTTTTTGTGTTTTGTCAATAAATCACTAGGGAACAATCAACGTTTAAGAGGACAAGCTTTAATGATTTTTCAGACCCCTAAGCAATCATGCCTGCTACAGTGGCAAGCTGGTCTTTAACTTTCTCTAACTAGGATTGTGGACTGCAATGTTAGAGAAGGTCCCAAACACTTAATCCTATTAGACTCCGCAGCCCAGACAATCATAGCTTATCCCCCGGGGACATATTGATTTTGATTTGGTTGACAGATAAGAGCAGCCAAGCTACTGTAGGCTATGCTTTATTAAGTGTTTACAAATTAAATATCTTAAGGTCCGTAACAAGCACAAGTCTGCAGCACAGCCAGCTGCAGGTTGGCAATTACCTGTGCAGCTGGACAGAGGAGGAGTCTCCATCAATCACCCTGAGCTCATCTGGCAGCACAGGGAGCGTGGGCCAGGGGCTCATGGCCCAGCAGGATGTGGGAATCCACAAAATCAGAGGGTTTTGGGAAAGCTGCAAGATGCAGGCCTTAGAGACAGTGGAACTGTGAGTAGAGCTAAGGAGCAGCCATGAGATTGGTCAGCAGAAAAATTATTTAAACTGTAGAAAAGCAAGGACAAATAGAACAATGGTCTGTGTATTAATGCTTGTCTAGAATAACTCCCTAAGCTACAGAAAAGTTTATCTAGTGAGATATTAGGAAGTTTGAAGCTTAATAATGGAGCTCTGTGCATTGTGTTTTAAGGCTCACAAGCAGGTATTGTGTTTGAAATAAGCAAGCATTGTTTAACCAAAGGTGCCTGTGCTTATAGTGATTGGATAGAACTGCTGTAAATATAGAATATATACTATGCAGATATAAATACTGTCAATGTGCTTTTGCTTTGTGTGATTGGTCAAGAAGCTTATAAAGTGAGTTGTAACATTGAGTTCTTGGTCTGCTGCCTGGGATGTGAGCTGCTGGCATCTTCCCATTGCCATAACCATGTAATGAGAGTGATGGTGGAAAATCAACCAGCTCAAGGCACGTTCCCAGCAGTCCTGTCCCGTTGGTGATTTGTACACAGACCCCGGCCGGCACCACAGGACACACAGAGCTCTGATCTCCACTGCAGCTCAGCCTCTGGGGAACCCAGATCTTCCTGCAGCACTTTGGATTGTGGCAAAATATCCCAACAATGCCTCTGTGAGGGGGAACTCATTAGGGAGTGTGTCAGTGTTGAGCCATGACACGAACTCTGTCATATTTTTAAAAAGCCCCTGCTCACCTCACTTGTTTTGTCCTCTCTGTGCTCTATCCTACCTCACAAACTGAGCATCATTTCCATGCTGCTGCCACAGCCTGCATCTCCTCTGTCTCACTCAGCCTGCCTGGCTTCTCTGGGAAGCTCCCCCTGCACAGCACAGACAGGGACAAACCATTCTTTCACATGCACAACAACATCTCTGACTTTGGAAAGACAATCCCATTTTGTGTGGCAAAAAAAAAAAAAAAAAAGGAGAAGATTTAGAGAAAAAACTGCATACAATCAAATTCTTTCTTGCATGCAAACCATAAAATAACTTTTACACCTGGGAGAGCTGAATGAGTATATTTCTGATTTGGCATTATTTTGCCCTTGACTTTGCACTCATGTCAATGACAGGAGGAGAAAAATAACTGCAGAGAATTGGATGCAAAGAATTCATAAATTTCCTGAGAGGAAATATCTGAAAAAGAGAAATTGCCTTGCCCAACTCCACAGAGCCTGGCAGTACACAGAACTCCTTGGGTCAACAGCCCAGGAGGGCGTTTGTGTCCCCTGAATTACCCTTGTGATCTCAAGTGGAAAGCAGCTTATGGGCACTGAATGCACATTAAACACTTGAGCTTTCCATCGTATAATTTGATAATCACACCAACCACACTATCAGGCAAGAGTCTCCCAAGTACTTTAAATATGTTAATGAAGCAAGATTTTATCTATAGTCTTATACAGCTTGCACAAATCTATAAATAGGCTTATCTCAGGGTTATTGCTGTTATAAATTAATTATGGAAATGTCAACCAAATCAGGTACATGCCAGAGGAGTAATGGGGAGAGCAGTGATTTGCAACAGAAGATTCAGATACTGGGTGACCTGCATGAAGGGTTCACAGCCCCTGGCAGCAGTCCACGGGCTTCAGGGGAATTTAACCTTGAAGAATACACTTAAAATTGGTTTTCATATGAGTAATTGACAGAGGCTGGAGAAGTGGACTGAATTAGGGAAGAGTTATTGCACTGTTTGCTGGTAGCATCTCATTCCTTAAGCCACAATTGTTTCTTTTTAGGCACTGGGAGCTGCTGGATAAAGAGGTTTGGGGTTTTCTGGGGGAGCAAAGGTGAGGGAATGGAGATGAGGGGCCCTGGTGTAAATTCCTCTCTTTACTGCACTATGCCAAAGCCATAGGAAAACTAGGAACAACATACATTTATTTAAAAGGAAAATCCCAAGCAAATAAAAATCACTTTTTCCTACTTAGAATTGAATATCTATTTGTTTTAAGGACAACACCAAAAGTCTGTGACTCCTGAATATTACAATAAATTTCAAATGTGCATCTAACCCAAATGTCACTCTAAGAGGGATGAAAGATCTGTCAGAGCACAACAGCTACTAAGGCCCTAAATGCCATATTCATTCTCCTATTTATTCTCTATACAGTGATATGACCTGTGGACCCCAGCTCTGGATAAGTACTCTCAATACATCCACTGCCTCTCAACCTGAACAAAAAGATCTCCATGCCCCAAACATCTAGAATTCAAAAAAGAAAAATTCTTTATTTTCAATAGTTAATGCACATTGTCCTTTTAATTTATCAGAAGAATAGCTTTAGAATATATATTTTTTTTAATTTCAGCTTTTCTTATCATTCTCACAATAGGTTGATACCATTCTTGAGGCACTGATAAAGACAAAAATAGGACATTATGACTGAAATACCACATTGTAATGTGCCAGCAGTGCTGAAGTTGAAGCAGGTTAAAAGTCTGTGTATATTGTCTCTATTCAGAAAGCTCAATGCAAAGAGCTGTTGATCATACACATAGAGCTTTTTTAAAAAAAGAAAAAATAAAAGACCATTTTGACAGTGATCAGTATTGGCAGTGTTTGCGTGTCCAGGCCTATTCTGCTACAGCCAGTCTGAAGTTCCTACAGAACTCATTCCAAACCCCAGAACATCCTTTTCTAGGAGCTGGGATGTTATTGTGGGGAGCAGAATTCTGTCTCCCAGCTGGGATGCACTTCTGTGGGATTCAAATATAGATAAATTGGTGAAAGAGTCTGCCTGTAGAACATCAGCTAATCTCAGGGTACTTGCAGACACTTTATTCTTCTGGCTGCATCAATATAAATGGATTAAAATGCTTTCTATTGCTTGCTGGGACTTGGTGCTCCCCCTGGTCAAATACAGCTCTGATTGTAAAGGTCTGGGGCTCAATATTACAGATTTCTGTCCCTAAATGTGAGCGCCAGAGAGGCCTGTGCAGTCATAACCTTGGCTGGGTGGGGTTGTGTCTCACACCTGCAGCCCACCTCAGATACCTGGGACCAACCAGACTCTCCAGATGCTCCACAGAAATGATCAAATTGCTGAAGGAAAACACTGCCCAACAGGCAGAGTCTCCCACAACTTTAATATTTACTGAGAAAGTGTCTGGGAGAAGAGGACTGAGATTCTCTATATAACACCCACAGTTCAAAGTGGGAAGACAAAATGCCCCAAGACCTGATTATCTCAAAGCAAAATATTCTGGATTTTCTTCCTCTTATCTCTAATGAAGACATGGATGCTAACACATGGAAGGTGAATGAGGTGAGGACTGTTCCACAGGCCAGGAGGCAGAAAGGATAAGGACACCCACAAGCCATTTATGGCCTATTTCCATTTGGGTGGGTTTCTCCTGAGTGCCACAGGGGCAGCATAGCCCCTGTACTCTGTTTAAACACAGATTCAGCTGGGAACTCTGGTGGAAACAGCATTTAAGTGGTGCTGAGATTCCTTTTGGCCTCTCAGCACTGATAGAGCTTCAACCATACCCCACTCCTGCCCTTGGAAGACAAAAGCTCCATGCTTTGGTTTGAATCCTGCAGCTGGGGCAGCTCCACAAGAGCAGGGAACATGTGAAATTCTTCACTGCAGCATCTGCTACTGCTCCTTTCCATTAAAATTAAAAGCTCTATTACAGACATTAAAATCAGATCTCCTAACTGCTTAATAGGTAGGTAATGGACTCGAATTCTCAGTGAAAAAGTCACAGTGTGAGGCAATTTTCTACAGATGAAGCTTGGTTTTAAGGATCTTGATAATATGCTTAATATTTCCTGAGAAGTAACTTTGAGACTTATAAATACACCTACTCATTTCACTGCTATGGGGTGTTGCACACCTTCACCCCAATCAAAACCAAACAAATCCAAAAAAAAGCTTGTGTGGTTCCTCCCATGACAGGGTGGGATGCATGAAATAAAGCAAGTGACCTCTGGTGACCTTGTCCACAGCAAATGGTCAACCTTCCACTGCACCTTTACACATTTCTTTTTCCATGGAGCCCACAAATCTTTAAATAAAGCTCCAAATACCTGTGTGATGCACAAGAGCATTGTAAGTGGCGCTCCAATGCAGTTCCCCAGGATTTGTGGATGGCAGCGTGGGAGGCAGCATCAGACTGTGCTGTGATCACTTCTCATCACCTCCTGCCATGGATTTGTGCTGCAGGTTCCACTTTCAGCTGTCCTGGAAGCTGTGGAGCTCTGCTCTTATGGAAAGCATTTGGAGACTAATGGGTGATGCAGGATCCAGCGAGTCTGGAAATACTGGTCAAAATATCACCTCATACTCATGATCTCCCCATTTACTGCTCCTAAAAGTTTAACTAGGCTGGAGTGAGCAGCCAGAGCCGTGGAGAGGCTGTGTGGAGACTGATGGTGCTCCATCCTCAGTGACCTGGCCACAGCTACTGCTCATAAACAGCCCAGGGAGGGAGTGTGCAGCTCTGGGGCCATCAGGGCTGATCCAAAACAGGTAATGAGGACTATGCTTACATCCTGGAATTCCGCAAACTTTTGGGAGTGTTATACTGGCCTTGTAAAAGTGGAATGTGTGTAGTATATTCTAAAGGTGTCTAAATGTTCAGAATCTCACATGAGGCTGAGGAAAAAGCACCTTCCCCCCTCTGTTATGGCATCAAACACTATTCATGGATAATGGGAAGCAGAGGAGCACAGGCCATCAAAACAAGGGATCAGCCTGAGGTTAGGAAGAATAAACTTAATTACAACAAATCCCATGGACAGCACAAGCCTTGTACCCAGCAGAGTGGAGCTTCATTCATCATACCCAGGTGCTTCCAGGGCCTGATCCAAACCCACTCTGAAAAGAAATATTTCACAGGGCTTTGGATCACATTCAGAGCATGTACAAGCAGGGTAATGCTGTTTGGGGACAGGATGATTAATTAATATTGCCACTGAAAAAGTATCTTCTTCAAACTGGGGTTTGAACAAACAGTGGTCAAAGACTTCTGAAAAGTAAAGGAGTTTTCCATATCTTAAGGTAAGGGAGGATCACATGGATATTTATCCAAACTAGGAAAAGATTAAATATCTTTTATTCTTCTCAGAACATTACAGGTGAAATGTATTTCCCTTATGGCTCTAGACTAGCAAGAGAAATGCAATGAATAAACACAAAATGTGGAAGGAGGGGAGAACCCCTGCTATTGCACCACAGGAAATGAGGTGACTTAAACCTGGTATTTTCCATTAAAAACACTCTCTCACCATCTCTGAAAAAATACAGTTCACTGCCATTTAGACCTTACCAGCAGTTCTAAAGGAAATGTGGGATTCTCTGCCTTGAAATGAAATAAGGACTGTCCTGAGCCAGAAACAGAGTCCAGTGATGAAGAGGCAGGTTCAGGCAGCCTGCCCTCCAGCCTGTCCCTGAGGATGCTGTCTCTAGGCACATGGAGAATGGCAGAAGGTCCATCTGACACTCAACAGGTTCACAAAGCCATTTTATTCCCTTTATTCCCCCAAAGCCACAGCCAGGGCTGTGCAGCAACTGGCCAACCATGTTCTAATTAAGCAATGGTAGTTTCAGCACGGGCTGTTTCCTGGGGATTAATGACCAACAGAGAGGCAGCTGATGATCTGAGGCCCATTAAAGCCAGTTAGCCATTAATCCCCAGCTAGAGCCTGCATCCAAGTCATTACAGATATTATTAGACGTGGGACAGGCTTCTGTGTGGATGCATGTTATTGGTTTGAGCACCTGATGTGGTTGTTATGAGCTGGAGCAAAGGAGGAACAACATTTCTGATGATGAAGGTTTAAGCCTCAGAACACCAAACTTCCTCCCTGAGTTCAGACAAACTCCCTAATCTCTCTGCATCTAAATTACATTCACTTGAAAGGGAAAAAAGGATTACCTATTTACATGAGATACAAATAACTCATCAGAAATGTAAGCTTCCACTTGTCAGAGCATCACACTTTTTATCAACCTCACTCTTTGTTACAGGAATGACTAAAAGGACAAAAAAAGAATAAAAAGATGTGAAGAAGGAATGAGAAGGAATGGCTGAAGGGCGGTAACACAGGGCGAGGTGCAGAGCAGTTCCTGAGGGCTGCCACCCTCTGTGCCACACAAACACAGCTGGTGAGGCACAATCAGCCTGGAAAGCACCTGGAAGAGCACCCAGGGCTGCTCAGGAAGCAGTGCCTACACCTCCTGGCAGGCCCCTCTGATGGAGCACCCATGGGACATCCCAGCTCTGTGCTCCCTTTGCTGCTGAAGATCTCCTCTGTGCAATGATGAGGTGATCAGTGCTCACTGCAGGTTTTGAGGCACCTTCCACAAGAACATCAAGGGCATGGCAGGTTCCAGCTCACCTGTCTGGCTGGATGAAGTTGTTGTTATTGGTTCTGCTGCTGCTGGTGTCTGACAGACACAGCCCCTGTGTGCTCTGAACCACATCCTTGTCTTGCTGCTGCCTATTAATATCCTCTGCATATGTGACATGGGAGGAGCTGTCACTCCTGTGTCACTCACCTGCCTCTCCCTGTCACTGGAGAATATATTCCTTTCTGTCAGAATCCTAACAATAATCCAGGTTACACATTCTCCAGGCAATCCTGGCAGCTAGGAGGACCAGACAGAGCTGGAAGAGAAGGAAAACGAGCAACCATTTTATGTCTTGGAGCATGTGTAATAAAAATATCTATTAACTGCAGCACATAGGTCAGATTTCCTTTAATTACAATATTGGAAAGAGGAGCACCTGAAAGAGTAGCATCACACATGAGATCAGGCTCCCCTGCACGAGGAGTGTGAGCTGCTGTTGATTAATGAATTACTGCAGATGGAGGGACTGTTCTGATCCATTTGGCTAAATCAGTGCTGGAGCAGGTAATAAGTTGCACAGGTATAAATGGCCCCCAGCACTCTGGTGTGCAGACAGGCTCACCTCACAAAAGAATACTCACAGCAGTAAAAAAAAAAAAAAAAAAAATCCAATTAGTGTCTAAAAATCCCAAGACATGATACTACTTGGAGAAAGAAAAAAAAAAAGAGGGGGGAAAAAATCCCCTCTAAGGCTTGATACCTTGACAACCAACAGATAATATTTTGCTTTTATTGTCTACAAAGTAATGAGAAAGTGAGAAAGTGAGTGTGGGTGTCTGAGTGAGCTGCTCTAGCACAGGACCAAGGCACTGCAGGGTGCAGCAGCACTGACACCTCCTCATTTAAAGCCTCCCAGTGGTTGCTCACTGCAGTGCCAGCACAGATGCCAACCCCTGCCAGCTCCCCTTGGGCAGGGTCAGTCCCCAGTGAGCCTCTCCCCCTGCCCAGCAGCACAGCTGGTGCTCAGGGCAGACAGAAATCCCCCACACAGCTCCCACCACAGCAGAGCAGCTGCAGAGCTCCCATGGGAATGCCCTCCTGGACCTCTGAAGAACAGTTTATTCCCAGTTCATTATTAATCTTCCATCTGTCATCTCCAGGAGAGCTGGGGTGAGCTGAGCTGCCTGCAGAACCACAATCAGCCTCTCCAAGGGCTCCTGGCAGTGCTGGGCTGTCCCACTGTGTCCCTTTGGATTCACTTGGCAAGCTGCACCTGCAGGGTGACTTGGGGCATCTCCAGCACTTTGAGTCAGGCCCAACAGGGCTTTAATAGAACATTCCTTCCACAAAATCAATGTCAAATAATTTTTTTTAACTATCTTTGGCCTTTGCACCACAGGTACAAACCAGAGATTCTTCCTCTCTGCTGCTCCCTGTGCCACACATGGAACAGGAACCCAGCTCTGCTTGGATCTCTGCCCCTCAGGCTGCACTTATCCACACCTTTGTGTGACCCAAAGAATCTGTTCTTCAGAGCCCTAAAGAGCTGCTGCTGCATGCTCAGTACACAGCCAAGTGCAGGGATTCCTGTTCCATTCCCTTTGAGTCTCACAGAGATCGAAGCTTTCAAGAAGAAGAGACCAAAATAGACAGAAGGCAGAAAAGAGGAATTTTAAACCACCTTAGGAGATTTGGAAGTTGGCTTTTCTGTACATACCTGAAGCACAATTCACCTCAACTTCCTTCAGCCCATCAGCTGAACCAGAGGAGACAGACTCAGATCCCATCAGAGAGTGCAGCTCCTCCCAAGGGACAGCTGCCACCTCTGCTCTGTGGGACAGGGACAGCACCCAGGGAAGGGTTGGAGCTGTGCCAGGGCAGGGTCAGGCTGGATTTCAGGAAAGGCTCTTCCCCAGAGGGTGCTGGCACTGCCCAGGCAATGGGCACAGCCCTGAGGCTGCCAGAGCTCCAGGAGCTCCAGGGATGCCCAGGCTGGGATTGTTGGGGTGTCTGTGCAGGGCCAGGGCTGGACTGGATGATCCTTGGGGTTCCCTCACACTCAGAACATTTTAGGGTCCTGTGAACTAAGGCCTAGGTCTGGCCCAGGCCATTATTAATAGAAATGCATTATTACTCCCAATGCATCTCATACACAAAAGCAAGCTGCAAATTTCTGCTTCTGCCTATGTTTGGATAAACCTGAACACACTGGCCAGCCACCTGGAGCACTGTGGGTTTCTGCAAAAAAAAAACCCAATTTCCATGAGACTTTTGTCCTCATTGCTTTAGTGCATGGGACAGAAGAAATGCTGGGAGAGCTTGGTGCTCCCAGCTCCCTCCCATGGAGGAGGCTCCTCTCCATGAGGGTCCCCTCCTCCTGCCAGCACAGAGCAGAGGCTCCTGGTGCCAGGAGGTGCCCTGTGTGTCACAGAGCTGTGTCTGGGTGTGTCCCAGAGGCAGGGACAGGGACAGGCCTGAGCCCAGCAGGGCAAGGAGGAACATGTCCCACACCCACAGCCCCTGCTGCCCTCATCCACTGTGGGAAGGGTTTGGGAACAACCAGGGGGAAACTCGCTGGGGAGAGCTGCACATCCAGCAGGGAACAGCCTCTGGGAGACAGCTGCCATCAGCAGCCCAGTGGCCTCACCCCTGCCCTTTGCAGGAGAGAAAGGAATCATCCCCAGGAGCCCTGGGAGGAGAGGAGCCCGTGGCACGTTCCACCTCATGCGTATCTTGTTTATTCTAAGTGGAGCTACAAATCTGTCGAGTGAGCATTTTGTTTTGATTAAAAATTAATAGCTGCTTTTGACCCAGGTGGATTAATTTCACTTTCACTGAGTATCAAGTTAATTGACACAAACTACTGTCAGGTGAAAGAACCAATTAACAAACTGTGAGGAGGACTCCTCTCCCCCTCCTTCTCCTCTCCCCCAAATGTTGTTTTGACTGAAGAGGTTTTTTTTCCCCTTTTAATAGAAAAAAAATTTATCTCAGCAGAATGAGATTAATTACTTAACAAAGGGAGGAACAAAAGGAATGGAGGGTGGGGTGCTCCTTCCCTCTGAGCCCAGATACAGTGGCGGGATGCTGCAGAGCAGGGCTGCAAGAGGGGCCCTGCTCCTGCCTCCAGCCCTGCTCTCACCAATTCACTGCCACTTCCAAGATTATCAGTCAGCAGGGCTGGGAGTATGGCTGGAGCTCTTGCAGTTTGGCAGAAATCCTTCATAAGGTCCCCAGGACACAACAGCAAGGTCACTGGTACAGAAAGAGGCAGGATCCTTCAGAGCACAGAAAAGTACAGAGCAGTGGGAGCTGTACAAACCTCCTGCTCCCAGGTTTTATATTTAAAATATAGAAGTATTTTATATTTATCTTATATATATTATTTATATAATACAAATATTTTATATTTAAATCAGGTTTTATATTGAAATCAGGAGCTCTCTGCAGCAATGCATAACACACAGCAGTCTAGGAAAATCCAAGTAGTTTCTTATTTAATGTCTGTTCAATGCCAGCCAGCCCAGGCTGTGCTGGTTGAGCTGGAGGGACTGTGTTCCAGAGGCTGGAGCAGGGAATGGCTGGCAGGGCTGGCACAGCTTGGCCACCCATGCCCCATGGCAGAGAACTGGACTTGTGCTTCCAAATTTCCAGGTTGTCAGCACAGCTCTGAGGAGATCAGGGGTACATTTGCTATAAGCAAAGTCATTTGGACTTCCAAGTATCACTTTCAGCTGCCTTGTGCTGGAGAAGGTAAATCCCTGCAGGAAGGAGGAGGCACAAAAAGCATGTTGGGTGTGCAGCTCCATTAAAATCAAAACTAGCTGGGCTGCCTGATTTGCTTATGCCCTTCCAAAAGTCCCATAGGAAACTTATTTATATCTCCAGGCATCCAAATGCCATCTAAAACCCTTTTCCTTCAGATTTCACATGATCTGGACATCTCAACATTGTATGTCTATTAAGAAAATTAAATATAGTCTCCTAGATTGTCTGGGCTTAAAAATCCATTTCAAGCTGCTAATGCTGTGGCTAAAGTTTTATTATAGAAGTTGCTTAACTAGGCAAATATTTTCAGTTATATATATTTTCCCTTTACTTACAGAACTCGTAGCACTTCATTTATCCTCCTGAGACTGTTTGTTCAAATCATTCTTTTACATCCTTAGCCACTATTCTACCCCAGGGACCACCTACAAGCTTTTGCCATTATTAATTTTTTATTCAAAGAAACAGCTAGAAAACCTGTTAACAGGGAGAGAAGGAGAGAGACAGAAAAGCAGAAAATGGGACACAGATTTGCCCCTCCTTCACTGAGACCTCATGTTCTTTCTGGCACCTCTGAAAACCTTTCCCAAATGCTGCTTTCCCCACCTGGTAATGATGTGCAGAAGGGAGAAGCCCAATTTTGGTGCCTGCAAAGGGAAAGCACTGACTGTGAGCTCCTCAGATACACAGATCTTGAATTTATATATGGACACAATGAGAAGGCTGAAAGAAATATCTAAATAAAGGTGTGAAATACCTACAACTGAGACAGAAAGGGTTTGCAATAAACTGAAATGGGAGCATGCAAAAGTTTTCCTGCCCAGAGGGGGCCTGGCTGCCCCCAGCCTTTTTGTAGCACCATCAATTCATTAGCAGAGCTGTGCCTGAAAACCCTGCCACTGCTCCACGTGTGTCCACTCATTACCTGTGGGCCTTCAGTGATCATCTGCTGGGGAAGGACTACAAACAAACCTGGCTGCTCTGACATACAGAGAGCCAGCAGAAAATGAAAGGAGGAAATTGCAATTCAATTCAGTGCATATGGAGAATAAAGAGCCATGGTTTCATATGCACTGGCTTATCCTTCCCTTTGGTTTATGTTAAAAAATATACAGTATTAGCTGCCCTTTCCTCTGGGGAAATGAGCAGCATAGGTAATGGAAACCAATAAAGAACTGTCATATGTTACTGCAATCTATCTACATTTAGGTGATTCCTGTTCTGTCCCACATCTGACCAAGGGGAAAAGCAATTGTTCAAATGAAACCAGGTGACAAATCCTCCCAATCATTTCTTCCCTTCACGTCTTCACAATCAGAACTCTGAGCTGAAAACCACAAAGATATCTCAGCATTAAGCACTTCAACACTCCTGGGAAATGCTTAACATAAGGTAACAAACCCACAAAGGATCCCACATCTCTGAGAGAACATCAGATGAGATCTGCCTGGCTCCTGAATATTAAAAGAGACACACAACCCCCCCTGCAGATAAATTTGCCATAGCATAACCCTTCTCATGGCAGACCACAGTGGTTACACTGCCATCACCTTCTTTTAGACTTTTAAACTACAAGTGATTCATGTTAGAATGTGCAAAAGAGGTAAAAAAGATGGTGGATTTGTTAGGAGCAAGAGCAGGGGAGATTTGCTGTGCCAGGGAGAAGTGCAGTTCATGAGATGGATTGCAGGTTTTACTTCCCTGCCCATCACATCCTCTTCCCTGTTAACTCTCCTGACACCTGAGCAAGGGCACTGAGATAATTTTTTATCCCAGATATAAAAATGGGGCAAGAACAAACATGCTCAGGTTTTCAATCAGGCCTCTGCCAGGCAGTGTGACCTGAACTGTGACTGTCCAAGGGACACAAATGACACAGCCCTGGCAATTCAAACTTCAGGAGCCCCTTCACTGACTGCAAATTAAAGGAAAGGGTCAACTTCATTTAGCACTGACTTCTGTCTTCATTTCATGCTCAGAGGATGCACTGAGGCTGGAGCCTCAGCTGATGCAAATCAAGAAAGCTCAGTAGCAATCAGTGTTGGACTGATTTATAACAGCTGCAAGTCTAGCCCCTTACAAGGTCAATATTAGCAAAAGAAAGAAGGGAATGTGATGGTTCTCAGTGTGGATTTTAAAGCAAGACACTCCACAGTGGGGGAAGGAGCATTTTACATGGGAATCTTTCATTATGCTTTTATGGTGGTGGGAAATCACACACACTAGAATATGAATCTGTAACTAATTAAAGTAACTAATTAAAGAGCTCTTCAAAATGTGCTTTATCTTGAATTCCCTTTTTCCTGCTTCACTGTTTCATTGTTCTTCTTTAGAAATTTATCCAAGTCCTGTAGGCAGCAATCAGTTAAATAACCCTGTGGTGGTTTATTGCTCAGCATATTCTGGGGCCTTCTGCCTCTCACTCTCTTAAAAATGTGAATTAATGTTTCTGCACTTGTGAAAATGTGCTTAGGAGTTTTCTTACACACTGATTCCTGCAAAAAGGTGAAATAAGGTATCTGTCACTGCAACTGGTTCTCAATTGGTGCTGAAATTAATTATTTCCACCCCTCTCAATTATTCTCCACCTTTACTGAAATTCAGAAAAGTGCAGTAGCTGGTCATAGTCTAAAGAGAAAAAAGGGCTTTAACAACATCTACAGATAAGCACGAATGCCTCCTGCCAGAGGGATCTCTTCCTAACTAGTTCTGATACTTCAGGTAAGTGGAATCACTTGTCTGATTAGCTGTGGCCTGGAATCTTTCTCTGCTGCTGGGTCCTGAGTGAGCAGTCACATGCAAAAGCCCTGAGGCTCTTAAATGAGAATCCCTAGGGAGCCTCCCTTGATTGATTTCCTTCCCTTGGGTGGCAGAGGCAAAACTGACACAGAGAAATCAGTGGTGATGCACAATCCTGAGCAGCTGAGCTGTTGCAGTGGCCAAGTTCCAACCTGGAACAGGGAATATTCCTCCTGACACAGCCATCCCTGCTCAGCTGCTCCAGAACACGATTTACTGACATGTACATGTGAAAGGACTTTCTTTGTTTTACAGCACAAGTTCTTGAGATGAGAAGCCAAAGCCCAGCTTACTTGATGTGCATTTTCCGGGGTATACAGACTACAGTTTATACTGATGAGTAATTTGAGATTAAACACAGAAATTACTACAGTTTGTATTTTGCTTTTATGTTATATCCTAGCTTTTCAAATTAAAAAAAACCCAGTCAAACAAAAAAGCCCCAACCACTACAACAGTTCTTTGCTATTTTTTCTTTTGTAGTTATTGGCAGTAGCAAAAGTATGAGATCACACTTTTAAAATTGTTCTCCCTCACCTGGAAGCAGATTGACACCTTTGCCATTGCAGAGATCCTCTTCCTGTTAATAAAAAGGCAATTTCTTTGGGTAACAAAGCCATGGACTTCTGGCAGTAAGCCAGGAAGCTTAAAGAGAAACCTTGAATTCTGCAAACATAATAGACAAGGGACTCAGCTTAAGAAAAGATTTCATCTATCAACTAACAAGAGGCTGGGGTCATGAAGTAGGGTATTCTTTATACTTGAGAGACCAAGCTAAAAGTCTTAAAAATGTGCAAGGAAATGCAGGCTGGAATGTTCTCCCTGTGTAACAGGCTGAGGCTTCCAGGAGGCTTATCATTCCTGCTGACAGCCTGACAGGACTGTGTAATACAGAAGTTTAGCAGTGTGGGCAGGTTAAATTATACTAGGCAGGAGAAATCATTTCAATGTGAATCGAAGCGTTTACTCTTGTCCACTTCCAGCTCCAGCTTGTTATTCTCTGCAGCCCACAGCTTCATGTTTCCAGCAGAAAAGCTTCATTTTGAAGTGCATGTTATATAGGGGGTGCTTTGGTTCTAGGACTTGTTTGCTCACAAAACATCCTTAACACATCACTTAAGTGTGACTTGGTTCCTGTTCATCTAGTAATTTTCTATGTATTATTTTTAATGTATTTAGCTGGCATGGAAAATATTGTGGTAAACAGATTATATATAGAGCAATATGGTTATGGGAAGTTTTGACTAAAGCTTAGTGAATTTATGTAGAGAAAATAGTCTTATGAATAAGAATGAACTTCCAGAAAAATGTGCCATTCCCCTCTGACAAAGGGCAGAGTAAAGAGCATTTTCAGCTTCAGTCCTTTATTCCTGCTGGAAAACCACATAGCACTGCTCAGCTCAGCCCCCTCAGCCTATTTCATGGAGTCACTCTGATTTTTCTCCCTGTCCCAGCAGTCCAAAGCATCAGCTTTCCTGCTTTTCCAGTGATGCAATCCACCCCACAGCCCAGCCCAAATGACACACAGCCTTTGTCCCTAAATCTAGAAGGGAAACCAGTCCCTACACCACCTGTGTTTTAAGAAATATCTGCAGAAATGCTGCTGGGCTTGTGTCCCTGGAGCGCTGTGGCCATTTTGAGCTGTGAAGCACCAGCTGGAACGGGAGCGTCTTTAAGGTCCCTTCCATCCAAACCATTCTGTTTTCCTCAGTGTCTGTAAAGTAGGGTGACCCCTACACCAAATGGAATTCATTTTTTGTGTCA
This sequence comes from Melospiza georgiana, assembly GCF_028018845.1. Taxonomy (NCBI): domain Eukaryota; kingdom Metazoa; phylum Chordata; class Aves; order Passeriformes; family Passerellidae; genus Melospiza; species Melospiza georgiana. The sequence goes on from NC_080448.1 coordinate 3,733,506, forward strand.
TTAGCACTTTAGAATAAGTGGACACTCATTATTGGTAAATTACAATGAAATTTATGCAGAGTTACATGCAGCATCTGCATTAGCAGCCAATGAGTCCATTCTGATTAATGTGACCACAGGAAGTAGCAGGGAGTGTGTAATGATTTGCTACAGCAGCTCACTGAAAGCTCTTTAGTCAGGTTTCCCATTAACAAAAACAAGCATTAAATTACTTAAAGACAATCATTAATTTAAATAAGTATTTTGTAACCATACATATCAATCAGGCGCAGAAAAGAAACACACAAAGTGCCCCAGTCGTTACATCAGCTAAAACCCCAGGAATGCACAGTGCCAAGTGCCCACCTCTCATTTTCCTGCCCCAGGACCCCCAGAAATCACATTCTGGGCCAAGAGTCACAGCTTCAGGCATCCCACAGTGGGTTTTAAGGGGGTGAATCCTAAAAGGCAGCAGTCCTACAGAGGCTGGTCAGAGCTGTGGGCAGGGCAGGAGCCCCTGCAGCCCAGCAGCCCTGGGAGATGCTCTGTGAGCAAACCTGCCACAGGGCAGCCTTCTGCCCCAGGGAATGTGGCTGGGATGAAAACAAGCAGCATCAGAGGATCCTGGAGATCTCTGACCCCAGGGAGCACTGCTGGGCTCCAGAATGTCCTGGAGAACACCCTGACCCCACATGTCCTGTCCCCTTGGCACTTGGGCAGCCCTGCTTCAAAAGCAAAACACAAAGCACCAACAGCAGCCACTAAACTAAGAAATAAAACCAAACCAAACCCGAAATAAACCAAACCAGGACTCTGAATGCTGGACATGGAATCTGGGAGACCTGTACTTCCTGACATAAATTATTTATTTATTCATGAGGAATAAGATGATCTTTAATGTCCTTTCCAACCCGAACCATTCCCCATTCAAAGTTTACCTTTACTTGTATTTAATGCCCCCTTGCTGTCATACAATATCATTAATTTATACCAAAAGATTTGGGAGTAAGGATGGCTTCTGTCTGTCTGTCTGCCCTGTGCCTAGGTCCAAAGGAACCCAGTGTGGATGGGGTTTCTGAGGGCTGCTCCAAGAAACAGCAGTACAAAAACAGTAGAATATTACTTGGATTTCAGGCTTCTACTACCAAATGTCTCCTGTCTTGAACCTTATATTTACACTGAAATGGAGCCACAGACAAAGACCATGCAAGGAGTAAGGTCAGAGCTGCTCTTGTTCTTGGACCAGGAGAGAGAAACAGAAGCTCCTTGGTGATCCTGCAGGAGTCTGCTCTTCCATTGCATTTCTGAGGACACACTAACATCATAACTACCACCTTCCAGCATTTTTGTATTCTCCTGGCAGTACAAGATGCTGTGGATTTCTGCCATATTCAATACAACTGCCCATCCTTGTGGTGCCCCTAACACTGCCCCCCTCAGCAGCCCTCCTGCCCTGCTGTGGGCACTGGCACCAGCAGCAAAGTCACCCTGGGAGTGTAACCATGACAGGGGCTGCACTGCACGGGGCTGGAAGGGTTTCTTTACAGAAATAATAATTTATTTTATAAATAAAAAAATAAGATTTATAATAAGTATATTAAAATTCAATAGATATGGTTTAAAAATAAATGAATAAAATTTATTTAAAACAAAATTTAATTTAATTTATAATATTATAATATAATAATATAATAATATATAATATATAACATTTTATATGTTATATGTTATATATGTAACATATAATATTACATATAATATAATATTATAGTATTATAGTATTATAATATTATAATATTACATATAATATATAATATATAATATATAATATATAATATATAATATATAATATATAATATATAATATATAATATATAATATATAATATATAATATATAATATATAATATATAATATATAATATATAATATATAATATATAATATATAATATATAATATAATCCTGCAGGCCAGGAACAAAGCAGGGCACAGGAGGAGATGAGCTGGAAGGCTGGATGGCTCCAGTGCTGCCATCAGTGTTCCCCCCTTGGGGACATCAGTGGGACTGACCCTGGCCTGTCCCACACCCCATCCCTCTGTTCTGAACAGTCTGACTCTCCTCTCCTCTCCTCTCCTCTCCTCTCCTCTCCTCTCCTCTCCTCTCCTCTCCTCTCCTCTCCTCTCCTCTCCTCTCCTCTCCTCTCCTCTCCTCTCCTCTCCTCTCCTCTCCTCTCCTCTCCTCTCCTCTCCTCTCCTCTCCTCTCCTCTCCTCTCCTCTCCTCTCCTCTCCTCTCCTCTCCTCTCCTCTCCTCTCCTCTCCTCTCCTCTCCTCTCCTCTCCTCTCCTCTCCTCTCCTCTCCTCTCCTCTCCTCTCCTCTCCTCTCCTCTCCTCTCCTCTCCTCTCCTCTCCTCTCCATGATTTTGCAGAACCAACCAACCAAAAAATCTCCAAGTGCATTAACAGGAATCCCCAGCAGTGTCCTGGCAGCACATAAAAATGCCATCAGAAACCAAGTTCTCTAAATGAGGTTGCTTGTAAACATTTGGCATGCACAGTCCAAAATTCTCCTCTATCCTCCTTCCCTGTCTCTGGCTGAGGATCTGTGCTCCATGGGCAGCTCAGAGCCAATAAAGCAGCCATCTATCAGCCCCTGAAACAAACTGTGCCACCCATGTGTTGGCAGAAGTTCACAGTTTGAAAATGTTTCATGTCTTACCCGTTCCTAGAACAGCCCCTTTCTCTGAGATTATTATAGACTATCACTCATTCCTCAGTTTGTCTAGGATCTGCTAAATGTTTCTCTATAAATTCATCACTTGCACATTCACAGCCATGCATTAACTGCTCAGTTTTTCCCTGAAAGTAAGGAATTTGATATGATACATAAGTCACCATAAACTCCACAGGATTAAGTGAGTTATTGCATCTTACAGGACAACTGGTTCCTACAAATGATACCCTGGAAAATGACATTATCGCTCAGTGATTTGGTTCAATCTGATTGCTACAGTTAATGTAATAATGTAACTCAATTAGGATGCTTTTGTTATGAATGAACAACCTTGTTTAATATTGCCTGCCTGTCCAGAGTCAGCTGCAATAGGATGTTGAGGCAGCCTGCAAAGCCCAGAAATTCAGTGGTGCATTTTCAGGAGAGAGATCAGCATGAATTACAAAGCCCAGGCAATTTTTAAAGACAAAAAGACCTTCTTGGTGCTTCCTACTAAAAGAAAATTACAAACCAGGCATCTTTGTAATGCCTGCAAGTGATTCCAGACTTTTAGAGAGGTCACCAAAAGGCCTGGAGGAGTCAGTGCCCACAGGCTGACCCTCATTTCCAAAGCAAAGACTATTCTTGCCCAGTCCAGCTCCCCAGTAGCTCCCAGTGTGCAGACCAGTGGCCACATCAGAGTGTGCCCACACTGGGAGCCTGGCAGAACCTGCCAGTGTCAGATAAACTTGTTTGGAGATTTTCCTGTTTTCCTGTGTGGTGCTTTCTGAGATGCTTGCAGCACATTCATGGAGCTCCCTACCTACACCAGCCAGGAGCTGGTTTCTAGAAACTTCCACCCCCTGACCCAGAACATCTCTGCCATCTCAGAGCCATCTCCTTCCACCAGAGAACCCAGGGGCTCACTGGAGGGTGACAGAGCAGCAGAGCCTTTGGGACAAGGGGTTTCCTTGGCTGGCAGTGCCCCAAGGGAGGAGGGAGGGAGAGGTTTTGCCAAAGCTGCCCTGGATTAGGGGAAGATGAAAGCCCAGAATGATCTTTGCTCTGCTGGTACCTGCAGGCCCAACTCTAATTCAAACCACGTGTTTTTCTCCTCACTTCTGCCCTGCTTGGGGAATTTGTGGAATCCAAGAGACGTGGTAGCTGTGTTATACCACTTCCAGGTCCACAGTGCCCTCCCTGAGCCACATGGAGAGAAATATTTAGAGAAGCAGCACGGTCCTTGCTGGAATCCTTCTCAATTCATCAGTGCATGCATTTAATTTCCTGTCTCCTTGTTTTCAGCCTGTCCTTGGATATGTTTGTGAGAAACCTGAGATGGTTACATGTGTTGTGGCCTCCAAGACTATTAAAACCATTAAATAACTGCCATAACTTTGTTCTGTATGTATTTTTTTCCCTTCTCTTTCTAAAGAAACTTCCAAAGAAATGTCTCACCTTCTCAGCTCTCAATCCCAAGCCTTTTCCTTTTCAAGGAAAAGTGAGAACAGACATTCAGGAATGGGGAGCATGCCTCATACATGATTATAAAACCTGATTTGTAATGAAAAACAGATGTTATTCAAGAGCATAAAGTGTATATGAATATTATGCTTGAATAACATATAATCCTTAAAGAACACTTTGTATAACCTAGATATGTTTGGCCATGGCCAGACTCCAAGATCCACAGACTGAATTTCTGTCTGTCTCCACACACACAGATCACACGTGTCCACTCATCAATACCAGTAAGAACTCCAAATCTCCAATCTAACCAACAGCAGCTCCATGGGGCTGTGCTGACCACAAGAATTGAGCCAGCACCTTTCAGGACACAGATTTCCTTTCAGGACATCTCATCTTACTTCTGTGTGAATTGTGTACAGACTTGTGTGAAATAACAGACAAAACTTTTCAGCCTACTCAGAGATCGGTTCAAACATTCTAAATTGAGTTTAAAATTCTCATCTTTCAGGACAGAGAGAGCATGTGGGCACATGCACTGTGTGCAGACACAGACACACATCTTCCCTGAGCTTGAAATCACAACTTGCTACGTGCAAGATCAGAAAACCACTCTGTGATTTCACTCACTCTGTGCCAGTGGCACCTGAAAGTGAAATCTTGCCTGGCATTCCCACGTACACCCTTCATGGAGGGACTTTGATAAAAGTTTTGCTACACATAAAAAAGGAGATGTAACACTATAAAGTGAACAAGCAAAACTATCTATCATTTGGAATGTCTTTCTTACTGTGATCTAAGCTGCTGGGAAGGCTTTAGGAATTTGCATGTTATCCTTAGAGATGTCTGAAAGTGTCTCTTCTGTTTCTTGTACAGCACTGAGCACATCACCAGCTTTAATCTTTAATCTCTTCTTCTCTCCTCCCCTACTGAGAATCAAATCCTACAATCCAGGCACAGGTAAAACTCTTGGGCATATAATAAAGTTTGGCTCCGAGTGCTGCAATTAGGATGGGAATATTTATTGCCAGGAATGTGTTACACCAAAAAAACCTGCAAATCAGTACCACATCCTGAAACTTGGCTCTAGATCACAGAAATAGAATGGTTTGGGCTGGAAGTGACCTTAAAGCCCATCCCATTGCCCCCATGCCATGGGCAGGGACACCTCCCACTGTTCCAGGGTGCTCAAAGCCCTGTCCAACCTGGCCTTGGACACTTCAGAAAAGGTGGAGTGCACCTGGGATGGGAGGGTTGGACAGGGAAAGGTGGGGATTCAGGGCACTCTGGAGGTAGAATGGGATGATCTTTAAGGTCCCTTCCAACACAATCCATTCCATGACTCTGTGAGCCCAGACAATCTTCTGCCTGCCCCATCCCTCTTCTCATCTCACAGTGAATACAAATGCAATTAAACACTTCAAAAGAGAAAACAGAAAAGCTAAACAAACCAAACTGGGGTTTTTCCATTCTTCCTCCATCTGCTAATTCACAGAACAACACAATGAGGACAGAGAGACCAACTTGGAGGATTTCAAACACACAGAATCCCTGCTTACCTTACAGAAACACCCTCTATAACTATGTACCTTTTGCCTGAAATTATTACAGATATTAGTGCTGCTGTAGGGAGGAGAGCTTGTGGGCAGCACAGACGTGTGTTGTAGATATTTATAAAACCACCAGGAGGCTGCAATAAAATTATCATGGGGTATATATTATGCTTTTTCAAGAAGCATTTAAAACCACTACTATGTTCAATTTAACCTCTCCCCCAAGTTTCCTCAGCACACATTTCTCTGTACAGCTATACCTCTAATTTAGAATGTCAATATATACAAACAGACACATTGCAAATAATGTACATCTATATAAACAGATATGTTCAATGAAAGCAATGTCTATGATTTTCATAGCAGGCATCTGTACACATGAAAACACACGCTGCAAAATAATGCACATGCAGATAAGCTATGGCTGCTATTCTCAAGTCCTGTTTGAATCCAGAGATTGCTTATATAAAAATGATAAAAAATTAAAATACTGGGCACAGATGTGTGCTGCTACAGGTGTAAATATGACTCTGCACATATGCACAGAGCACAAAATTGAGTGCAACATGAGCATACACTCATAACACCAGCATTTGCTGCATTTGCATGTTCCATACTGGTTATGCACCATGCTCCATGCCTGTTACACATTTAACACATACCATTCCACAGCCCTGGATGCTCTTTGCTATCAGTTTGAATATTCATACAATGGTTTTATTTTTATCCTCACAAGACACCCTGCAAATGACACTTTATAAGCCCTGGTGGCTGAGCAGTGTCTCAAGACACTGATGTGACAGCGCTGGGGCTTCCAGCGCATCAGGGACCCTCAGAGGGGCATCTGTGCCAACCTGCCTGCCCTGCCCCAGCTCTGCATTGTTTACTCACTGCCAGGAGCTGGGCTCGGGCCCTGGGGAGGGCAGAACCTCTTTGGGCCCTTGACATTGAGTATCCTTGGTGCAGCAAGGCAGGAGCTCCGGGGTATCCGTCACCGCGGCTGCCTGCAGGCAGGCTGGAGCCAAGGAACTTGCCTGAGCAGCTAGTAAAATTTTAATGCACTCTGTAGTGTGGTCATGTCATACTCAGTTATGGCAAATAATCCCAGATGCCTGCAGAGGTAAAATGGAGCTGTAATGTGCTTGCCTCCTAACCCGAGCTGACAGCAATGATGTACGACTACCATTAGCGGAAAATATCACTTCAACTAACCCATGATCCAGCTCCGCTAAGGGTCACATTATCCAGGAGGAACAAATTACACTCCCAAAGTAAATACAAATTTTCTACACGAAATGGGTACCAAAGGAAAAAAAAAAAAAAAAAAAAAAGAAAAAGAAAAAGGGAAGGGGAGCGGGGCTGAGGGAGGGGAGAGGGCAGGAGCACAGGGTCCCTGTGCCAGTGACAGCGGTGACAAAGTGACAAAGTGACAAAGGACGGGACCGGCCCGCAGCGGCCCCACCTGCAAACGCCGCATCCTTCACAGCAAACACGCTTTATTGCCACTCTAACCGCGGGGGCCCCTGCGTGGCACGGCAAATGAATAAAAAGGAGCCTTATCTTCCCTCCTGATGGGCCTTAAACAGCCAGGAACAGTTCCTGAGCCTGGCTAGCATGGGGAGCCCGGTGATCTTTCACCCCTGGGGCAAGGTGAGGGTGCTGCGTTCTGCACAGTTAAAAAGACAACACCTGTACAAATATGCAGGGTAAATCGCCCTGGTGGGAAACATCCCAGCTTTGCAGAAATAGTTTTTGGAATAATACTGAGGAATGGTGGCTCTAATCCTACCCTTAGCCAAAATAAATATGTGCCAAACAGTAAGACAGCAGTATCCCACGACCTGAAGTAATTGATGGAAATTGGGTTCTCAGGCACTGTTTCCCCTGTTTGCCAAACGTGGTGGTTGGTAGCCACCATCCAAGGAGTTTGCAGCTCCCTCCTTTTGAGGGAAACCATTGTGAGCAATGCTCTGCCCTTCCTGGAGCACTGAGAGGCTGAGCGGCCTGGCAGCTCCTCAGCCCTCAGGTGCCAGCCCAAGCTGTGCCCCAGAACCCAGAGATCTGATCTGGGCAGGGCAGGATCCCCCACCAGCCCCCAGAGCTCCCTCATAAAGCCCATTTTGAGCCTTCAGGACCCTCAGGGCCTCCCAGCCGTCAGGAACCCCCCAGTGGTTCCATGCTGTTCCCTGACTGGGAGAAACATCAATGTCTCACACAACATAAGGCCACACACCAACTTCTTTCTTCTCCTTACTAGACTGGAGTTGACACACTTTACATTTTGAAGTTTTATCTAAAAACCACCCCCAATCTTCCTATATAAATTATATAAGTCATCAATCTTACACAATATAATTGTCAATCTTCCTATAAACGATAATTTCTCACTGGGGGTTAATGAAGGCCTGTCTGGGTTGGGTTTTTTTTTTATTATTGTTACAGTTTTATTAGGAGTTCAGTTCCTCCAATACCTGAAATTCTCTGATACCTAGAGAATAAGTTAAATGTGACACATGCATAGCAGAGTTATTTATGGTATTTCCCATTCCATAATGGGAAATACCATACACTCTGCTATGGCATGGGAAATACCAATACTACATAAAATAAGAGACTTGAGTAACTACAACAGGAAGATATTCACAATCTGAGTGTGTGAATCTTTGTGGGATGTTTTTTGTTGACACTTAATTTCATTTCTGTGTCTGGACTCACATTTTCCTGTATTGAACCTTCACCTGGCTTCTCCCTTCTGAACTGGGGGAGTTGGGTAGTGCATTTCTTCTGCACTTAGGGTTGAGAAGTGTGAGGAACAGGATGGAAAAACCCCAACTCTGATGGCAGGCCCTTCTTTCAACAGCTCAATAAATGCTCAGAGTTCCCTTTATGACTAAAGTTTTTCAGACTAGGAAAATTTTAATTTATTATTTATACTCCAGCAGTGCATAACCACCAAAGGGAAGCCCTGGCAGAGTTTTAAACCATAAGAAGAGCAGAGATATTACTGTAGCACTGCAGGGCTCTGGTGGTATAATTGTAACTGGTTCCCAGCTGTCTCTGTGCCACAGCCTGGCACCATCCTGGGCGATGTTTCCCCCTTGAAATGCTACCAAACTTTTCCTTCCCTCATTCCTCCCAGGGGTGAGGAAAAAATATCCCAAATACAGTTTTGTTTCCAAGCACCCTACTAAAAAAAATCCCAAACTGATGCAAATGCTCACACGAGAGTGAATTGCACCTGTTTAAAAATTAAATATATGTTACATTTGTATCTAAGATGGCATAAAGCAATTTCACCACCATTTAATCCATTTATGACAAAGCTTTTGCAGAATGGAGAGAACACAGCCCTGTGCAAAGCTGCTGCCTGCTTTGCCATTCTATTTTCCAGCACAGTTAGTGGTGGGGGTTGTTCTGGGTTTTTCCTGCTCCCCTGGAAAGGACAATTTGCTGTGTCCTACCCATGCCTTGGGGTGAGCAGGACGGGGAGCAGCTCTGCCCAGCTGAGCAGGATGCTCTGTGCTTTCAGCAGGGACATTCCAGCTCTGCAGGGCAGGAGGAATCAGCTCCTGAAGTTCATCACCAGCAAACTCTGCATTTATCCAGAGCCATGCACTGACGTGGTTTCAGCAGGCCCTTCCCAAGTTCCTCTTTGGTTTATCAGAGCATTTATTACTACCTAAATCAGTCAAGTTTGCAGAGCTGGGAAGAACTACAAACACACACAAACACATAAACACTTGTTTGTGTGGTTATTTAACCCCCAAACACTGAAATGCAGCCTGTGCAATAAACTGGGAGATACATCTGCCAAAATGATTCTGCCAAATGTCTCTCCAAAGCCCACACACAAAATAATTGGCCAAAAGTGGTGCAGAAACACACAGAGGGTGCAGGTGTGAATGCTTTGGGGCACAACAGCCACCCCCATCCCTTTTACCTGGGCATAGCAGAGTCATTTATATTTCCTATGCCATAATGGGAAATACCATACACTCTGCTATGGCATGGGAAATACCAAGTTATGGTATTAACTTGGTATTAGCTTGTGTTTCCCATGCCATAACTTGCCATACCATCCTTTGTACCTGATTTAAAGCAATCAGATGTATCAGCATTATCATTAAAAATAATCTGATTCAAGAGAGATCATTCTTCAGCTCTCTTAGTGCTTTTAACAGCACAGTACTTTTCTCTTCAAAGAAGAAAATTTTCTTTCAAAGAGAACAATAATGAAGCAACACAGTCCCACTAGCACAGGCTCCTTGGCAAGCACAACACCCACCCATCCCAATCCCAATCCCTCCCTTTGGTTTGTGAACAGATGCCAACCCCTGGCACATTCAGGCCCTGGTAAGTCTTTTCCAAACAAGATTTCCTTTGATTTCCAGAAGACAAACTTTGTGTTTGCACGTATGTTTTTAATATTGTATTAATTACCATGGGTATAATTTATAAGATTGTATCGAGATATCAAGAGCTAATACAGTTGCACTTAAATTTGTCAGCTGTGCAATAGCTTGCCCTAATTTTAGATTATCAGCTCTGGAGACCTGCTCAAAGAGTAAGACTGACAGACTTTTTAATGGAGAAAATCGGAGTTCCCCTGGGATCCAGACTTTTTTTTGATTCAGTAAGAAATCCCAGTGGCATTTGCTGAAAGGATCCCAGGATGGAAAGTGACATCTCTCTAAGAATTAGTGCTTCTCACTCTGATGCAAGTCTTCCAAATATACTCTCCCTCCACAGACATGCCTGCTACCTCTTCAGACTTTTCAGCAACACGAGGGTGAAATGTCTACTTTGAGTGCTCCAGTCCAGTCCTGTGTGTCAAACTGAAGTGAAGGAGCATGAATCTATATAAATAGACAAATTATCCACCCAAAATATGTCATTTAAAATTGAGGTGCTGACACAGCCTTAGCTACAGCACCGCTAAGCAGGGGCTGCAGCATTGTTTCAATTAAACATCCTTGTTTCTTCCTCAGGAGAAAGCTCTGCAGAAATTTCTCCTTTGAGGGCAGACACAGACAGAAAGTGGCTCCCAATTAAAGGCTGGATGGGAGGCACAGCCATCACCCAGCAGAGATCAGATATCAGCTGTGATATCAGCCAGACAGGGATGGATCCAGGTGAGGGAGAAGGACCAGGCTGAGGCAGTGCCTTTGCCACGGCCACCCCTCTGCATCCAGCTGCTCCTCAGGCTCCCAGCTCCTGCTCCTGCCCTCATTCTGCTGCTCTCAGGGGCCCATCCTTCAACCAGCTCACCCTTCAGCCCCTCCATCTGTCACACGCCTTTCCTGACACTCATCTGCCATGTTTCATTCAAAGGCTCTGGATTCTTCCCAGATTCCAGGTTTGATTTATTCTAGCAGAAATGTGTACCTGTGTGCATTATTTCTACCCCTTGTGGATCCCCCGTGGAGGATCAGTGGGGGTTTGCCCTCAAAAATCCTAAATGGAGCAGAAGTGCTTCCTTTGCATTGTCTGAAGGGTGAGTAGAGAATTGCTGTTTAACCAGAATTAACTCTGCATTCTGTACACAACAGGGTATCAAAATCTGCAATAGACAGTCCTAAAGGAGAGCAGATCTACTCTTCCCACAAACATTCTGTGTCTGCTGGGAGGGGCACAACTCCACATCCCTCAGAACACACCGAGCCAGGGCCCACCAAGAGCAATTTGTCAATTCACTGCCAGAACAGCTCCACAGCTGGGGGCCAATATCACCATGATATAAGGCTTTGGGTAAAGGATCTTCAAACCTCTAACCCTGCTGAGCACCCCCAGCTCTCCTGGCTGTTAATGAACACTGAGGATGTTGGGCACCACTGATGAAATGCTCCCTTGGCCAGGACCCACCACCCTCCCTTCTCCCACTGCAGTGTGCTCACAGGAACTTTTTGTCCTAAAAATGCTATTTTATTTAAAGCAGGAATTCAAAAATCTTCTGAAAGAGATCTAAAAGATCCTGCCTGTCTGAAGAAAAGAAGTTTCTACTTGTCAGTTAAATAAAGGAATAACGCACAGCCTCCTTTCTAGTGTGTACTTTACCTGTCATCCAGCAGCCCATTATCACGTCACGGCAGAGTGCACTTTCCTGCAGGTCACTTTGTTTAAAATGACATGGATAATGCACATGTCAGCGAGCTGACAGTCCCCACCGTCCTTCAGAGATAAAACCCAGCCACCAGTGCCTGTTCTTATCTGGGGTACATGCCTTGCTCTATCATCTAAGTCAGGCAGAACATGATTTCTCCAGAGAGCACTTTTTTCATTTCCTGATTTTAAGAAAATCAAATAAGCACCATTTGTCTTCATCTGAATATGCTTGACCTGCTCAAATGATGATGTCTCGCATTTTATAACAGGCTACATATGCTGAATTCAAATTAACAGCAGAACAAGGCCTTCAGATCTTTGCCTGGGCTGCCAGCACAGCCTGAATAAATAAGCCAGGGTGAGCAGTCATCCCTCAGAACTGGGCCTGAGCTGTGGAGCTCAAAGATGGCTCTGGTTCTGACACATTTGAAAAGCACTACATTTTTAGGGATATTTGGGCCTGCACTTAATCCCATTTCATTACAGAAAATATGGATCACAGAGATGGAATAGACATCTGGATTTTAGATCCTGCTCACACAAGTACTGGGGTGTTCTATGTGAGGTACAGTCTTGAGTGTCTGCATTGTTCATCCTGAACCAGCATCTCCCCTCCATCCCCAAAAGCTGCCTCTGCCTTTTTATACAGGAGGGCTGCAAGAGGAAAAAAATGAGTGGAACAGGCAGAGGTTCAGCTCCATAAATGCTGCAGTGATAGGAAATTACACTTTTAGTTCTGGGTGCCATAAACATAGAAACTGAAATTCAGTTTATCATCTTCCTCTGCATAAGGAACATCCTGAAAATGAATAATCACTTCACAGGATGGACTGTAATGGTAATGCATTAAAAATTCATATTGAAAAGTGCAGGTTAATATTCTGTGCAAAAACCCAACAAAACCTCCCCTTTCTGTTGTCACACTGATTAACTCCAGTGATTAGTTCCCTTATGCAAGGAAAATCATTGCATTTCAAAGTAAACAGCAGTTCTTTAACATAGTTAGCAAATTATTAAGAAACATGAGGAAAAAATCCTCTACTGGGGAAAAGAGCTGAAGGGCAAAGCTTTGCAAGTTATATACAGAATGGTTTGAAAATTTCCTTCCTGTTACACAAACCCTGTAGAAAGCTGATTAAATTCATGGAGGGTGATTTTTGTACTCATTGTTTCCCTCTGGATTTTACAGCATATTTGCACTTGGCTGTTGGGTGAGCTGCACACCAGCCTGGTCATCTCTCCTCTTCTTGGCCTGCCTTGGAGCTGCTTAACAGAACCACTCATGAAATTCTTAGCAGTTCAACATTATTATAGGAACAATATTTCCTGACATTATTTTACCCTCCCCTGCCTTCCATTCCCCAATTTATCCAAGGAAAGAGTAGGCAAAAGTGATTACATTATCAAAACATCCCTTAAGGCTCAACATACAAATAAAAATCACAAAATTCAACCTGGAAATAAAGAAATTAGACCAGTTTTTCTGTGATAATTATTTCAGTTTTTCCAAATAAAGAAGGTTAGTCTGTTCACAACATAAAATAATGCCTAAAAATATCTATCATTATGGATACCAGTTCTTAATTGCTATTATTCTTTTAAAAAATAGGCAGGATCAGAGACCATTGCTTGACTCTTACAGCATTAATTTTTTCCCCTTTCCCACTTAGAAACCCAAAATCATGGAGACAGTGCTCAGCAAGTTCTGTTACTTGACTTAATGCACAGTTTCCAAATGTTATTTCTAAAAAACAGATATATCAACCATAACACTTCAGTTGGAGTTTGCAGGCCCTTGCCTGCAGAGAAGCACAACAGGCACTAACAGTGATTAAATAACTGTTAAGAAGTGCAAATGTGAGGGTTACCAACAGACTCAGTTGCTGCTACATCTTCCAAGGGGAAGTGTAGCCATGGAAAGGGTTGGTGGTGAGACTGGTGTTCATAAACAACCCACACAGACCATGGCATCAATATGCTTCAGGATGAACTGTGTGGCCTCCAAAATATTCATTAGAATTCTCTTTCCTTGGAGGTCTATTCCAAAATTAAATTAGAGACAGAAATTTTCTTGGTATAGAGATGCTTTAGATTAGTCCAAGAAGAAACTTTGAATAAGTAATAGATTAAGAGGAATAAGGGAATCCAGTAAATTAGTTTTGCTCTCATGCTGATTTTCTTTCTTACCTTTTCTTCTTGATCACTGTCGCTGTCACACTGAAACACAAAAACAGAAAAAGCACAGGTAAGAGAAGCTTGCTACAACAAAAAGAACATAAATGTTTCTGTGAACAAGATGGGTGATACATTCACAAATGCTGGGCACCACACCTGGCACCTGTAGGAACAAGTTCAGTTACTGTATGGGGGGAAATTCCCCCAGTGCTGTTGCAGAGGATGCATTTCTGTGTTTGGATGATGGAAATGCTGCCCTGCACACACCAAACCCATTTGCAAACCCTCTGCCAGTTCAGCTCAGGGGCACAGGAGCTGCTGGTGCAGGGGCACAGTCAGACCCCAAAACTGGATCAGGGAAGAAGAAAATGAGTCTCAGAGGGCTGGTTTTCTTTGTTTTCCTTGGATGAGCAATGCTCCTCATGCTGCTGCAGCCCAGCACCTGCAGGGGCTCCATGGGGATGCTCAGGTGTGCCCAGCACCCAGAGGAGCCTTTGCAAGGCTCCAGGAACACAAGCAAAGGTCACCCCGTGCCTTTGTTTTTGGCTGCCGAAGTGAAGATTGCAGAGATCACAGGGAAGCAGGAATGTGCCACAGCCACTGATCCCCCCAGGCTCTCTGGGAGCAGCCCAGGCATCACAATTTTACAAAATGCTGACTGGTAACTCTAAAGAGTCTTGATATTCATCCAGTGCCATTGCTCAATTCTTAAGTAAGTTTTACTATTGTAGGAATAGAGCAGAACTAGACCACTCAATATTTCTGAAAGACAAGCATCAGAACCCAAACCACGTTTGCATTTGCTGGAAGTACAAAAGCTGTGTTGGAAACAAGACTTTGGGAACCCTGGAACTCACAGGTTTGAATTCTGGGTACCCGCAGCTCCTTCTGTGGGTCTGTTTTGTTTCTACTTTGTTTCTATCTACAGCTGGAGGTTCTGTATCACTCAAGACTGAGCTATGCAGATCTCATGGCAAACATTTCCAAGGAAAACATCACCAAACAGAGACCCAGGCTTTCCTACCCAAGGACTGTCAGGCTCTTACAGCACTCAGTTAAGTACTTTATGTACTTTTATCTTTATGTATTTATATCTTTATGTACTTCTATCTTTATGTATTTATATCTTTATGTACTTATATCCTTAGGTATTTATATCTTTATGTGTTTATATAATCTTTGAGTATTTTTGTAAGACAACCAAATTGCTTTGAAATTAGTTATATTTTGTGAATTCCAAAGGTTAACTATACAGTGGGATGTGAACAGAGCCAAATACTCCCACAAATACACATATTTGATTTGCACAAATCAACTCATGTTCTGTCTGTTGTTTAATTATAACTTTTCTGTTTCGCTGGCTTTTCCCTTGTCTTCATCAGTACAGGGGGTGAAAAGGTGCCTTCCCTACACCACTGAGCTATGTACTAACAAATTAGAACCAAGAACTATTTCTAGGTATTTTTAAACTAATTTTAAATGAAGGAAAGATGAGATAAAATTACAATCTTCTTGCAGCTGATTTCAAATAGAAAAGGAAGTGAAATTTATTTAATAACTGAAGTGATTTACATAGCACTAGTTGCACCTATTTAATACCAGAGTATTTACTCTGGTAACAAACAAATGAGAAGAATCATGAAGACAGGGGGCAATTTTAGGTTTAATTTTGAAAACCTCACACGGTGTCTGAATTAATGAAGAGTCCACTTAAGTGACAAAAGGAAAGCATTTCTAGAGCAGCATGGCACTGATATAAAGTACTCCTACCTTACCCCATAAATACAATGCATTTTGGCTTCATCAGGACTGCCTGTAGGAGATTTTGGTGTGAAGCTGAGCAAGGCCCTGTATTTACAAAAAAAGCAAACCCTGCTCATGGATTTTAATCCATGAAAATCAGGGCACAGAATCAGAGAACACCTGAGCTGGAAGGGACCCACAAGGATCATCCAGTCCAGCTCCTGGCCCTGCATGGGACATCCCCAAGAGTCACAGAGCATTTCACAAGCATGAATGTCACAGAGATTTTCCTATTTCTGCTTCACAGCTATTGGAAAAATTCAGCTTTCAGGCTCTGTCACCTTCTCCCCCTGGATGGTCAGAGCCAGAAGCTCCCTCACCAGGAGCTCCCCAGGATCCATTTTCACACCTATGTGTTTCAAACCAGGGAGCAAAGGGGAATTGCTCCTTTGTTTGTGTCTCTGCCCACCCTCCAGGCAAACCCCAAGTCTTGATCAGACTGTAAAAGTGAAAATAAAGGGGGCAAAGGGCTGTCTAAGCAGGCAGGGGCAATTTCCTTGGAGCAGCAGGGTTCAGAGGGTTGAGGTGCCACCACTCCAGGTGCCAGGCACAGGAGCAGGGTCCTGTGACCCAGCTGTGCTCAGAGCACTCTGCAGCCTCTCCCTCAGCCCAGTTTTGGTCTGATGTAAAGAATCTCTGCTGTAGTTTTTACTGACTCATAAGCTTGGAAAAGCTCAGGGTTTTTGTGTTCCCTTCAGCGTGGAGGTGCCTGGGGAGAAGAGAACTTGCCAGCCCTGACATCTGAATTTGCCAAGAGCTCCCCACAGCCCAGCGAATGTGCACAGCACTGTCAGTAGGAGGCCATTTCCAGCAAAGTGTTAAACTCCACACCTCCTGCTCTCCCACAGTCCAGTTCTAATTTCAAGGTCTGCTTAATTCCACATCAAATAATTACTGCAGTACCCAGCAGCACCTTGTCTCCAGAGCTCAGCATATGGCGAAGGACCGAGCCCTACTGGTGCCCATGATGGAGGAGAGCTGTGCCAAGCCCATTAAAGCTGCTCCTGCTCCCTCCCAGCGTGCCCAGGAGTGACAGCTCTGTGCCTGGGCCAGCTGGGGCGCCTGCCAACCCTGCCTGTGCTGCACATGGCACTGGGAGCAAACGCTGCCATCCCTGCCACTGAATTCCCACACTGACCCCAGGACTTTGCTGCAGCGCACCATCCAATTTACAGCTCCGGCCTCCAGAGCCCTCCGTGCCAGCCTCTGGCAGAGAGGGATGATGGTCAGAGCCCTCCAGCTCATAAATTATGCAAAGACAATAAAAGCACTCGGCAAACAGCTCCCTGCCTGTGGCCAGCTGCTCTGGGGCAGCTCTGCCCTCTCACAGAGGGTTGGGCACCAGGGCAGAGCCCAGTGCCCAGCACTGCTGTCCTGGGCCAGTGCAGCGTGCTGGGGAGCAGCTGGGTGGGAGGAAAAGGGAGGGAGAGGGTGAGAGGGCTCTGAGCACTGCTCTGGGGTGTATATCTGTGTAACACCTGTGTGTGTGTGTGTGTGTGTGTGTGTGTGTGTGTGTGTGTGCAGGACACACTCTGCACTGGCACATTCTGCACATTCTGCACTCCCACCATCACACAGTTTGTGTGCAGGAGTAATGCCAAAAAGGGAGAGGAAGGATGTTTAAGATGTTTGATGCTCGGGCTGGAAACAGAGCTGGAGCAGTGCACACTGTCCCCATGGCTGAGGGTCAGCACTGTGCTCACACACAGCCACCCCTGCTCTGATGACCTCATTTACATCTCTGGATGCACGTTCTGCCCAGAGCTGCTGAAGCACGAGGTGTTTCCATCTCCTGCAGCCTCACTGCTCCCCACGGCTGGAGAGGGAATTTTGGGAACCGAAGCTGACAGCCGTGAAGTTGATTATTCAGAATTACTGGTCAATTTGAAGGCTAGAGCCTGCACTGCTCGCTCAATTCCTCAATTCCTGCAGCATTTCCCCACCTCCCAGGGCCACAGGAAGGAGTGAAATGATTTAAGTGCTTTGTGGTTCTCAGAGCACCAGACTGTTCTGGAATTGCAGCAATGGAAATACTTTGCACTGGCCCCTGCTTTGGGCAGTGTTTCAGTATTCCATGGCTGTTACAAAAAGTTCATTTTTCGGTGCTCTCCCATGCCTTTTTCAGGAAACCATGGTTCTGTGCACAGGCTGCCTTGGAATATTCTGCAAATAAGTGGGAATCCAAAATATCATTCAGAGATAGCATGACCTGATTTTTGGATAACTGCCACCAGCTTCACTGGAAGCTGAGGGTGATAATGTGGCAAATCAGGACAAGGAGGCTGCAGACACATTTTACACCTGAACAAACATAGGCTTCTTGCTCTGATTCACAGGCTCAAGGCACTTACTGTCTCCACTCTGAGCACAAGTTGTGACTGATTACAGCCCCCCCAGGCCAGGCTTGAGATGAGCCCAGAGCCAAATTGCCTGATTTGCCCTGCACCGCCCCTGGCCAGCCCTCAGCTCAGTCAGTGAAGCCCAGATGGGCACAGCTGAGCACCCACAGCCCCCTGCATGGCCAAATTTTCACATGCCCGTGGTCCCAAATGCTGTGAGAGCTTCTCAGAGCACAGCCTGACAGGCTCCTCAGTGGGAGGAGTCTGAAAATTGGGTATTTTGTGCTTCTCAAAGTCTTGTACTGGCCAGAAGGGAATCAGTGGTTTTCCCAAAGGACTTATGGGACTACCAGCAAAATTAAAAATGATCTTCATTGATAAAAATCTTACAGGACATATGGAAATGCTAAGGGTGCTCCTAATTTCTATATAATTGGGGTAATAATGAGGGCAGACTGACTGTGATTTGCACAAAGTGGCCAGAGTTATCACTGAAGCTGTTCCAATCCCTTCAATAACCAAAGCCACCAGCCATCACATCACCTGACACACACACACATGTGCCAAGTGTTCAAGCTTCCTTTTGCAACTCCCTGCTCCAGAAATGCTAATCACAGTCAGTGACCCAAAAACTTGCATCTTCACATGTGTGATGCAGTCAAAATGCAAATAATTATCCCTAAAATCAAATCCAGGTGAGGAAGAAGACATACAAAGGTAAAAGATCTCTGTACCAACAAACCAGAAATCTCTTTTTTCTGCCCCAGCCTGGGCTGCAGCAGATGCATTCCCTGCAATGTGGGGTCTGCACACACAGACCTGCAGTGGGAAGTGCGAAAAGAACTTTCCAATTCCCAGCTGAGGCATAATTGCTGCTGTGTGTTTTTAGCAGAAAAGGGAAACTGCAGATCAGGTTAAAGATGAGCTGCACCTCCCCAGCCCTCTGGCCCAGGTGGAGAGAGTTAAAATGCACAGCACATTTCCCAGAGCACCCGTGGAATGAGCCTGATCCCAAAGCCACCATTCAAAAATCAGCCACCCTATGTGGTGACAGCTCTAATTTGAGCCCATTTTAATAACTTGAGAGAGCCTGGTCCAAATCAAGCTGAGTAAAGGTCTGAGCCACCTCACCAGCTCATTCAGGCTGAAGCAACACCATGGATTTCTCTGTGCTTTGCTGATTGAACACATTCTTGTGCAAAAAGTGGCAATCATTGAATATCTCATGTACAATGACATTGAGGAGGGCATTGTTCTCTATTCTGCTCAATGGACTTTGCTGGAACAGCTATTTCATATCTCGGAGCCATTTATCATTGCCACCAAAGGAGTCAGAGCTGCTGCAACGGCAGCTCTGAACAAAGTGATTCTACTCATCTGTCTGCTGAAAAGAAATCTGAAGAAAATGAGGGAAAACCCAGACCTCAGCCTGTTCACACTGACATTTACAATATTCTTGTCCATCTCTCCACCAATGACAAACTGGCAGCCCAGGAAAGGGCAAAGATGGTATTTTAGCTATACAATTAGACCTTTGCTTCCAAGAAAAAAGGAGAAAAAAACATCTCCTAGATGAAAGGAGACCCAGACAGGGAATAAATGGGCAATTTTCTAATTGATGAAATGGAGACTGGCAGAGCCACAAAGAAACTAAGAGCAAGAATTTCACTTTTTTCCTTCCTATCTGTGACTTTGCTGCAAGAAGCATTCAGCATGGAGCTCCCTGCCAAGGAATCTTATATATATATATATATATTTTTTTTTTATATATAGCATCTCACAAATTGGTTAACATCACAGTCTGCTTAGCAATTCCTCACCATTATCCAGTGTGATTCACTGGAAGGAATGGCTCTGAAACAGAGATGGTCTGAGAAGTTTAAGGTCTGCTTTCTTAAAAGCTAAAATTATGGATTATTCACCAAAAAAGTCCCATTTACACAAATTACCTAAGTCTGGACAAAAGATTGCAATGTTGACCTTTAATCTGAATTCCATTTTATCCAAACTACTTCAGCTGAAATGTATCAGTCTTGGACATTTGAAGTTATCTTGGGCCCCTTACAAGAAAAATATTCAGAACTTAGAATGTTTTTCAGCTGCAATTCTTTTTCATTCTTCCCCCCGCCCCAGGATGTTGATGATTGCTTTATATTATAAAATGACACAATTAGTAGTTCCTTTCAGCTGTACCATGAACCAAACAACTATTTGATTGGAAGGAATGACATGTTGAGTATTAAAATGAAAACTCTGGATTACATTGCTGTTCAGGATAAGGATGAAGATAAGGACCTTGCATTTCTCTAGGACATGAATTCATCCTTGGCACCTGGTGGGAAGCCCAGATGTTCCTGGCAGACCACAGTGAAGTTGTTGTAAAACCAAGGGGGGATTTCCCTCCAGGCAGACCCTGTCAGACAAGCCCTGTCCTGAGCTTTGGCCCAGCTGTGTTGGCCCTGTGTTTGCAGGGATTTCCCCTGCAGGGACAGGCGGGGAGCTGAGGCACTGGGAGGCACTGGGAGGCACTGGGAGGCACTGGGAGCTGCTGGGGCTGCCACCCCCTGTCCTGCCAGGCTGCCCCAGCTCTGTGTCACCCCAGGGACACGTGCAACCAGCACTGGAAGAAACTTTTCTGTTGTTCCTTGGAAAGGGAGCTGGGGCTGGAGGTGACTGCACCTTCCGTGGCCCAGATCCCACAGATCCAGCAGCTTCCTCATGGTGGCACTGCCCAGGTGTCACTGCTGGCACGGTGGCACTGCCCAGTGATCCCACACCTGCCCAAGCCCAGAGCACCATGATGCTCCCACCAGGGCCAGGAGAGGATTAAATTTAATTTCCAGATGGAAAACTAACAGTGCCATGCATTCCTCAGCTCAGTGTGATGGTGTTCACAGGGGTCTGAGGATGAGGGAAGAGATGAGGATCTGACTCCATGTTTCACAAGGCTGATTTATTATTTTATGATATATTTTATGATTATATTAAAACTATACCAAAAGAATAGAAGAAAGGATTTCACCAGAAGGCCAGCTAAGAATAGAAGAAGAAGGAATGATAACAAAGGCTTGTGTCTCAGACAGAGTCTGAGCCAGCTGACTGTGATAGGCCATTAATTAGAAACAACCACATGAGACCAATCCCAGATGCACCTGTTCCATTCCACAGCAGCAGATAATCATTGTTTACATTTTGTTCCTGAGGCCTCCCAGCTTCTCAGGAGAAAAAGTCCTAAGGAAAGGATTTTTCATAAAACGTGTCTGTGACAGCTCAGCACCCTCAGAAAGTGCCCAGCACCAGTCAGGCACCCAAATCCCAGCAGAGCTGGCAGCAGGCACTGCCAGCCACACACACACACAGGAATCCTGATCTCAGGGAGTCATCCTCTGTTGCAACTGAAGGGTGAAGTCCCTGCCTCAGCTCCTGAGGGCTCCATAAGCAGAAATGCCTCCACGCTCTCCCCTGGCACTCTGGATGCACATTTGCTGCCTCCTCTCCTTACCTGCCTTGCTGGCTGCAGGCAACTTGCAGCTGTCATGTTATTTTTAGCAGCCTCTCCAACTGATGGCAATTTGCAGTTTGTAATGTCATGTTTAGCATCCTCTCAACTCACAAGTACTTTTTCAAGGTTCAAAAAAAAATAAGTAATAGTAAATAATAATAAAAATGGGCATTTGTACTGATGGACTAAGTCAATAGGAAAGATTTAAACTAATCAGTGGTTAATGAAGTCAGTGCCTAATACTGCATTAGTAGGTGCTATCTGTATAAGAAAAGATTCTTATTTTTCAGAACTCCTGGTCTTAGCTCACGAGTTCTGTTTGGAATTTGAGTCTTCCAAGTACTTACAGGCTAATGAAATAAAAACACCTTGATTGACAAGAAGCAAAGCATGTTACGGGTTAAAATAATACAAGAATCTATTTTTTACACTGTGTTGTGATCCATAAAAATCACCCTGAGCCTTTCCTCTTTCTTCTCTGCCTGTGAAGCCAATTGCTTTGATTGCAGTGATATGAGCTTACTGAAATGACTTGCCCTTGCTTGTGAAGCAAATGGAACATGCTAATAGAACTTATCGCATTACCGGATGCAAAAGTGCCATAGCTCATTACTTTAAGATAAAAGGATATCATTGCAGACGGGAAGCAGAATTGACTTTCTGAGGCCCGACTTGATGATGATTTAATCAACTGCTCTCTTTCACTTCTCATCTCTGCGCCTGTCGGTTTCCCAGGTGCTGTTAAATGAGACACTCAGAAAGTGAGCGCGGGGAAAGAAATTGCTGTCATTACTTTTCAAGAAAGGAGGTATGCAAATTTTCGACAGAAAGATTGCGTTCATAATGGGCCTGGTAAAATACAAGGATCATGCTTGACAGGTGAGGGCAAGTCATTTGTACGTCCTTAAAGTGAAGCAACCATCCTCATTTAGAAATTGTGCTCGATAAGAGAAGCTACAAATGAAACCCAAGCGAGGGCTGAGAGCAGCCAGCAAATCTTTGAAGGCTTTGCTGCTGCAGCTCTGCCTTCAGCAGGTGCCTGGCGTGCCTTCACACATGGCTCTTCCCAACTGCCAGATGGCCAAAGTTTGACCTCAGTATCTCACTGAGATTCCTCTTAAATGTTTTTTCTTACTGTCAGCATTATATTCACAGTCTGGGGTCTGAGAGTCTCTCTTCCTTTCTTCACCGCTGCCAGAAATAGAAATTACAACGAGAAAAAGAACCCAAGCAGCTAAGTGAGGGTTGAGTTAACTTTGAGAACAGAATCAAGAGGTTGGAGGCAACAACTTGTTTTCCTCTGCATGTATGACAGATCTTGGATGGTCTGGAGCTTACACTTCATAGAGCCAAGTGAAAAAGAATAACCTATGGAAAGGGATGTCAAAGAGGATGCAAAGATGCCTTTCCAGGGCCCAAAAGGAACCTGGGGTCCTGTGGGACTGCAGCAAGAAAGGAAAGGGTAAAGAGAGCAACTGGATGCTCTATTGATCTGATATTCCAAAATTGGGAGTTAAAAAAGCACAATAATTGAGATGATGAATTATGCAGAGGCTAAAAACACTCTAAAGATCTCGGATGGCTATTGAGCTGTTTGGATCATTCTAAATGGGGAAATGAGAACTACCAAGCTTTTATTGGTGTCAATCAGGTTTTCCATCAGAGATTGATAGTCAGCCACATCAAACAGGTTCCTTGGGGACACTCTAAGCAATGGATACAGCAGTTTGTCATATAATGTTGACATTTTGTCTCAGATAACAGCATAGGACTTAAATAGAATTAATGTCATGAATATTTAGAATTAAACAAAAAACAGCTGGGAAATACTGCCTCAAAGGAAGCTGGGTACAACAAAAAATGATTTAAATAAGAACAGTCACTATAGTAATTCCAAGATAGGTGCATTTTAAGAATTTATATAATTTTTTTTCTCAAGAACACAGTTCATTGCTCCCATGCTTGTTTATGGAACAACTATCAGATATTTTATTTGCCCTTTTCCCTGTGTGTCAGGTCCTTAACCTTCCACATCCCCCTAACTGGGAGTGATCCAGCAATACCCTTTGGATCTGACTCACCTCTCACCAAAAATACTGCACTGTGGGTTGAAAAGCAAGATGATGGAGGCAAGATAGCCTTGGGCTAGGACTCAGGAGATGCACCTCTGTCACTGGCTATCAGGATCACCTCAGGCAAGTCACTTACTCCCTTCTGCTGTCAACCCTCTGCTTCTCATCTCTCTGGGCTATTAAATGCTACATTCCCTAGGATTTGCTTACTTCCACTGTATGTGTTTATAAAGTGTGCAGGAAAATAAGGCATTTTTCTCAGAGAATGTTGGTCTCAGTAAATAGAAGAAATAAAAAAGAAGAAAAAAGCATTAAGACCTGGATCAGGCCCTAGACACACCATGCCTATTTTCAGTATAGATCTCATCTTCCACCAGCTAAAGTGCATGACCTCTGGAAAATTATATCATTCCAACTGAAAATTATTTTTATTTTCACTTAGAGCAATGAGCAGAGAGCAGCAGCAATCCAGCACAGACAGCACTGCTCAGGGGTTGCTCTCTTGTGCAGGCTGCAGCAACTCTGAGCACAACATGGCTACTGAAACCCACACAAAGAGAGATAACACTGATTTCTAGGATAAAATAGATGGAGAAATTGTATCTGAAACAAAACATAAATAATAAAAAAATCCATCTTTTCTCTTCTTTCCCCATCAAGACCTCTTTAGCTTCTGAGTTCTGTGTCTTCACAGTAGCCTAAATAAGTTAAACTGAATTGTATAAATAATAATGGTAATAATAATTCCCCAAACAACCCAAAACAATTGATCCTCAGGGATAAGACCTTAACAGCTGAGCTATAAACCTCTGAACATTGGATTTTAATGGATACTAAAAACCCCTTAACAAAGCCCTATAAATATAACCTGAAACAAAATGATTTGTGTTCTGAGCTGTTTGCAAACTCCCATAAATGTTCCTCATTGTCATAACACCAGAAAAATAGCTCAGCCTGTGTACTCAGCCTTGCAAACTGGCTTCTGTGCTGTGCTTTCATTCCCTTTTCCACTCTCTGCTTTATAATTCATCACTTGCACAGTTGTTATGCATTATTATTACTGTTATTATTTATTGCTGCCTTTATCATTTTTGTACAATTGATAAATTGTTTGTGCTAGACCTGAGGGAAGAGAAGGATTATTCTAGATGTAGAGCAAGTAAATATAAATTGTAAGGACAATGGCACACTTTGGCCTCGCTGGCTCAAATTTCCTTTTTGAAATACATAGTTCTACGATTTGGAATCTGTGATCACTTATTAGGAAATGAAAGCATTATTTTTTTCCCCCAGAATGCAGCAATATAAGAATTGAATTTAAAACAGGAGTTGTATTTCTCTTTTTAGAGGTAGGAATATGATTTATCAGTTGAACTCTGCCATGTTTTGTTCAAGGAGTGGCTGAGAATAAGAATCGTCATCGCTGCCTGGCTGAACAGAGCAGCTGTGGCTGCCCCTGGATCCCTGGCAGTGCCCAAGGCCAGGCTGGGCATTGGGACACCCTGGGACAGTGGGAGGTGTCCCTGCCATGGCAGGGGTGGCACTGGGTGTTTAAGCTCCCTCCAACCCAAAGCAGTCTGGGATTCTTTGACAGCTGGGGGTGCTGTCCAGCAGAGCACCCAGCACTGCAGCCCCCCTTTACCAACAAGCAGCGGCAGCAGTGATACCTTGGGGTGTCCCAGCAGGACAGGAGGGGGAACCTCTCACTTCCTCCAGCTCTCTGTCCCTGAGCACCTCCTGCACTGAGCCCCAGGGCCCTGTGAGCCCCCTCTGCTCTGAGCCAGAGCCGCTGCTGCTCCCAGGCTGCTGCTGCCCCTCTGCAGTGCCCCCAGCCTGGGCCTCACAGCAATCATGGACACACAGCACGCAGTGGGAGGGTCATGGAACCTCCTGAGCTGGAAGGGACCCCCAGGGATCATCCAGCCCAGCCCTGGCTCTGCACAGACACCCCAACAATCCCAGCCTGGGCATCCCTGGAGCTCCTGGAGCTCCTGGAGCTCTGGCAGCCTCGGGGCTGTGCCCATTCCCTGGGCAGCCTGGGCAGTGCCAGCACCTCTGGGGGAAGAACTTTTCCCAAAATCCAACATAAACCTGCCCTGGCCCAGCCCCAGCTGTTCTCTGGGTCCTGTTCCTGCTCACAGAAAGCAGATTGGAGCTGTTCCTCTGCTGCCCCTCAGCTTCAGGTAAGACCCAAATATCTATTTTAAGAGCCATCCTCCTGTACAAATATCCACTGGGGAACACCAGGTCCTCAGTTTACCCCCAATGCTCTCCTAGCACAGATAGAAGAAAAATGTTTGGGGTTTGGTTGGGTTTTGTCACAGACATATTTTCATTAAAAATCCTCTCTAAGGATTTTTCCTCCTGAGAAGCTGGGAGGCCTCAGGAACAAAATGTAAACATTGATTATCTGCTGCTGTGGAATGCAACAGGTGCATCTGGGATTGGTCTCATGGGGCTGTTTCTAATTAATGGCCAATCACAGCAGAGCTGACTTGGACAGAGAGTCTGAGGCAGCTGCCTTTGTTATCATTCTTTTCTTTTCTATTCTTAGCTTAGCCAGCCTTCTGAGATGAAACTTTTCTTTCTATTCTTTTAGTGTATTTTTAATGTAATATACATCAAAAAATAATAAATCAAGCCTTCTGAAACATGGAGTCATTTCCTCACCTCTTGCCTCATCCTGGGACCCCTGTGAACACAGTCACAGGGTTTTTTTTTCCCCCACTGCTGCATTAACCTACCCCCAGACTAAGTGATAAAAACTCCCATATCAAAAATATGATCACAGGCTCCATGACTGTTATCAGCAGTGGCAAATTACCTGTCACAGCCAAGGCAAGGGATTGCTTTGAACAGCTGGCTTTTAGCTCAGTGCTCAAAAAGTTATTCCTGTCCAGGAGGGTGGTGGAAAATGCATGAGTTTTGCCAGCAGCAGCTGTGCTGTGCAGGGCTGTGGCCAATGCAGCATTACTGACACTGCCCACGTGCTCCCTTTGCAGCTGCAATGACACTTCACACTGTCAGAATGATCTCCTCCAAAGGTGAGCCCCACCTCAGGGCCAGGGACATCCTCAATGTCAAACACAGGACTTGCCACTGAACTCTGTCAAGAAAGAAGGGACACACCAAAGCAGGAGAGTGTTGGGGAAGATGAAACAGGAAAGCCTTATGAATATTATTGTCTGGCAAAAGATTTTGAGAATATGGAAACTATAAGTGAGATTGAAATGAAAGCAAGCTTTGAGATACCTCAGTTACTGAACAACTGGAAAACAATGGTGTGGCCAGCTGAAGGTGATCCCCTTTTGATGGAACAACACCCTCTGCTTGCAGACAGGCCCAAGGGTCAGAGCAGACCCTACAGCTTGGCAGAAGGGGCCCAAAGAGGAGTTTTTAGGTTTTAAAATGTAACACAGTGTGGTGATGTAGTGATTCTTATAGGCTGTATGGAAATGCTGTAGGATTTGTATTTTGTACTGGATTGGTTAGTGAGAATTAGGATATTGAACAGAGAAGAAGATTTATTGTATTGGAACAGGAACCTCGCTCTCTTACCCCTTTTACTCTCTCACCCTCTCATCCTCTCTGCCCCTCTCTCCTCTCAGCCTGCTCTGAGCTGTGTTTGGCAGCTCCCAGCAGGGCCCTGCCCCCAGGCCCTTTGCAATAAACCCCAAGTTCCTGCCCTGGCTGCAGAGATCTCTGCTCTCTGTCCATCCCCACTGTCCAACCCCCATCAATCCTACAGGAGGGGATGCAGAACAACTCTCTCTGGGAATATGAGGATCCTCAGGATGCCTGGAAGGAGCAGAAGCTTCATATCTTCAATCTTCACATCTACCCCACAGACAAAAATGCACACTGAATTTCTGGCTGGACGATCCCAGCAAAGCACCTGCATCTTGTACAGAAAAGAATTTTAAACACTCAACCTGTGCTCTGCAGTTTTGAGATGGATTAGGTAGGGCAAGGAAATTCATTGCTTTCTCCAGAGATATTCTCTGTGAGTACAAAGCCTTGGAATTTCACAAGGGATGTTTTGGAGAGGTAGAGGGTCCTTCTATTTTAAAGACTGTAGATACCAAAAGATTGGAAGTTCCATTCTCATCTCTTTTGAATTTAGTAATAGGGAGGCTCTGAGATTTCAAACATGTTCTCCCCACAAAACCTCTGTAGGCTTTATCTTCAGTCTAAAAAGCAAGTGAATAACAAGCTGCAATGGGTAAAACTCAGATAAATCTAGACTGGTGCATATTTTAAAAATGGGGAATAATTTATTATTCTTCACTTAAAAACAGGGCAGATTTTCCCTAACTGAAAAAAAATTAATAAAAAATTAAAACCTTGCCTAAATGTTGTGCCCTCATTCCATCAGAGTTACTGTACTCCAGGCAGTACAATTAATTAGTGAGATCATATGGCCTGTGCTAGACAGGAGGTCACAGCACATCACACCCTCATTGCCTGAAATGATGTGAATTTATAAATCCCTAAACATCCTCATCCTTCCCCTCCTACATCCACAGCCAGCTCGTTA